>NC_045167.1:26689813-26692313 GCF_900700415.2 Clupea harengus
CAGACAGGCAGGCAGACAGACAGAGACAGCCAGACAGCCAGCCAGACAGACAGACAGACAGAGAGACAGGCAGACAGGCAGACAGACAGACAGACAGGCAGGCAGACAGACAGACAGACAGAGACAGACAGGCAGACAGACAGACAGAGACAGCCAGACAGACAGGCAGACAGGCAGACAGGCAGAGTCTGTGGCAGTGAGGTGAGTATGCGGGTGCAGGCACCTGAGCCAGAGATGGTCCAGGGAAGGGCGACAGATACTCCGTGGGCGGAGTGCCAGCCTGGTCCATGCCCACGGGCACGCCCTGGCAGACGACAGGAGAGGAGGAGGAGGAGGAAGAGGAGGGAGAAGGAGGAGGAGGGTGAGACGGGACCTTCATCAGGTCAAAGGTCAGATTCATGCATAGTACACATGCAGAGAGACTGGGCCGCCCCGACAGCAGCAGACAGGGTCAGAGCCGGCCCGTATCAGAACCACGTTAGACTAGCACAGGGTCAGAGCCGGCCCGTATCAGAACCACGTTAGACTAGTAACCATAGTAACCCAGTCATCACACTAGTAACCATAGTAACCCAGTCATCACATTAGGATTAGGGTTGCATTAGGTAACTGAGTTCAGACTCAGTACAGGTGAAAGGTCACAGATTAGAGATTCCAGCAGCCCTCTGTACGTTAAAGGTTAAAGGTCAGATTAGAGGTGACATATTCCAGTAGCCCTCTGTACGTTAAAGGTTATTAAAGGTCACAGACAGACCAGTAACATGCATCAGGTTAGTCAGTGATTCCACTTATGTTTTACACACACACACACACTCTCTCTCCACATAATCTCAGCATTGCTTCTTACACTTACACACACACACACTCTCTCTCTCCACCACTCCACATAATGTCAGCATTGCTTCTTACACACACACACACACACACACACACACACACACACACACACACACACACACACACACACACTTACCGGTACTCTGGATAAGGGTGTTTTGGAGGGCGTGGTCTGGCCATACCCTGCAGACGTGGGCGTGGGCGCGGGCGTAGTGAGGGGGGTACCTGCCTGTTGCCCCTGTGCCAAGGGCAGGCTGGAGGGGGGCAGCGGGGTGGCGGCTGCCCCGGCGATGGAGCCCGCGGGGGGGGAGGAGGTGCCGGGGGTGGCGCTGGGGGGGTCGGTGGCGTCGGGCGCGGCGGAGGAGGAAGAGGAGCTGAGGTCCATGAAGAGGGAGCGCAGCTTCTTGTCCAGCGCGTGGATGTCCTCCACGCCCGGCGCCTTGGCCTGGGCCTCCGCCAGCAGCTCACACTCCGCGCAGAACGCGTGCGCCTGGCCAGGGGTGCCACCGCTGCCGGGCGCCGCCGGGTGTGTGTGTGTGTGCGTGGGCGCGGGCTGCACCGGGGGGGTGCCGCCACTCACCGGCTGCAGAGCGGGCGTCTGCGTCTGCGTCTGCGTCTGCGTGCCCAGGGTGGCAGGGGCCGCACTCGGGGGGCTCAGCTGGGGTGGCGCCTGGATGGCAGCGGTAGGATCGCCCACGGCGGGGGGGGGGGCAACATCCGCCGGCACAGCGGAGGGGGCAAGAGCCACATCAGAGGGGGCAGGACTGGTGATGGGGGCAACAGTGGCAGTGGCCAGAGCGGCAGCGGGCAGAGGGGCGGCGGGCAGAGTGGCAGCGGCGGGCAGAGTGGCAGCGGGCAGGCTGGCGGCGCTGCAGGGGAGGGGAGGGCCAGTAGGGGCAGCAGTGGAGATGGCAGGCTGGGTGCCAGGGGGCATCTGAGGGGCAGATTGAGCAGAGGGAGGAGGGGGAGAGGAGAAGGAGGAGGAGACGGATGGAGAGATGGAGATGGAGGGGAGGGGGGCGGGGGAGGTGGAGGGGGGGAGAGGGAGCAGGGCGGGGGGTTCTGAGGCGGGGTGGAGGGTCGGGGGGGCGGTGCTGGGGCCGGGGTCGTACTGCTGTTGCCCCTGACGCAGCTCAGCGAAGGCCTGCTGGAGGCTCACGGCAGACGCAGACTGGGACAAACCAAAACCTGGAGCGGCAGCCGGAGCTGGGGGAGGAGCACACACACACACACACACACACACACACACACACACACACACAAGACAGTATACACACACACACACACACACACACACAAGACAGTATACACACACACACACACACACACACACGACAGTATACACACACACACACACACACAAGACAGTATACACACACACACACACACACACACAAGACAGTATACACACACACACACACACACACACGACAGTATACACACACACACACACACACACACACACAATAGAGAAATGATGAAGAAAGTGAATGATTCATGAGTGTGTGTGCAGATGAGCATGGGTGGTACGGTTCAGAGTGTGTGTGTGTGTGTGTGTGTGTGTGTGTGTGTGTGTGTGTGTGTGTCTCACCTGCGGCGGGGGCAGCCTGGTCCTCTGAGAGGGGGGGGCTGGTGGGGCTGAAGAACTGCTCCCTGAGACGAG
>NC_045167.1:26694813-26697313 GCF_900700415.2 Clupea harengus
GTACCATGATCTGGGCGATCTCCTCTGGGTTATCTCCGTCAAGGTCAAACTTGAAGGTCACCATCTTTCTGTTGTGAGTCTCCAGCTGGCACTCAGCTACACGGTCGCCCATGTTGGAGATCTACACACACACACACACACACACACACACACACACACAACCACACACACACACACACACACACACACACACACACACACACACGACAACCAGTAAACAATTAGGTTCAGTCCACCCCATGACATTCATAATTTCATCAAAATATCCCCTGAACATTATTCATGAATTTACCCCCCCCGCCCCTCTGGTACCAATAACCTTATGGTCCTAGAGAGTGTGTGTGTGTGTGTGTGTGTGTGTGTGTGTGTGTGTGTGTGTGTGTGTGTGTGTGTGTGTGTGTGTGTGTACATTTGGGTTTTTTCCGATACCGGTGCTAAACCGATACTTTTAAAACGATACCGGTGCCTAAACGGTGCCTGAACCGATACTTTAAAAAGGAAAATAGCACAAAACTACAATTGACGACATTAAAGAAAGGCTTTTTATTGCCAAGGCAAATCAAATTGAACAATATATTAACTGTTTAAGGTATACTATAAATATTAATAAATACAAAACACTTGGCTTACAGCTTCAAATCTTTTAACTTCAAACTATGAACAATATATTAACTGTTAACAACAGTTTACAGTATACTTAAATAAATGTAAATAAATACAAAACACACACACACACTCTGTACACACACTACAGCTTCAAACTTCAGTCATTCTTTTGCAGAAATATGAGCATATTTGCCTTCGGAGTCAAAAATGTATTATTTTGTTTGCATTTATTTCATGAAATTTCACCATTTTCTGATTTGTTTATACCTATCTTTTCTATCTTGTTTATACTTAATCTTAACCCACTGGGTACGTGAATTTGTACTTCCCCTTTAAGAGACTAGGTGTAGTTTTGCTGGCATCTCCGTTTAGTCTTCAGTCTAAAGTCTCAGTGTGTGTGTGTGTGTGTCTGTGTGTGTGAGTGTGTGTGTGTGTGTGTGTGTGTGTGTGTGTGTGTGTGTGTGTGTGTGTGTGTGTGTGTGTGTGTCTCTCACGTTGAGGACGTTGAGCTTGGCCTTGCCCAGCTTGTCGTGTCGAGAGTGACTCTTGACGAGTGAGTGTGTGTGTGTGTGTGTGTGTGTGTGTGTGAGCGTGTGTGTGTGTGTGTGTGTCTCACGTTGAGGACGTTGAGCTTGGCCTTGCCCAGCTTGTCGTGTCGAGAGTGACTCCTGACGAGTGAGAGTGTGTGTGTGTGTGTGTGTGTGTGTGTGTGTGTGTGTGTGTGAGAGTGTGTGTGTGTGTGCATGTCTGTGTGTGTGTGCGTGTGTGTGTGTGTGTGTGTCTCTCACGTTGAGGACGTTGAGCTTGGCCTTGCCCAGCTTGTCGTGTCGAGAGTGACTCCTGACGGACCTCCTCTTGTCCCGCTTCACAGAGCGGCCTTCGTGACGACCGCCCGTTGCCATGGCACCCTCGTTACCATCACTGAAGCCTGACGCCACGTCAGAATGACCACTGAGGAAGGCAGAGTGGACACACACACACATCAGACACACACACACACATCACACACAGACACACACATGTGTAAATACACAGACACATCACACACACACACGTGTAAATAGACAGACACACACACATGTGTAAATACACAGACACACACACATCACACACAGACACACACACACTTGTGTAAACACACAAGACAGTCTTACCTCTCTATAGAGGAGTGTGTGTGTGTGTGTGTCTTACCTCTTTATAGTGTGTGTGTGTGTGTGTGTATGTGAGTGTGTGTGTCTTACCTCTCTATAGAGGTGTGTGTGTGTGTGTGTGTGTGTCTTACCTCTCTATAGAGGAGTGTGTGTGTGTGTGAGTGTGTGTGTGTGTGTGTGTGTGTGTCTTACCTCTCTATAGAGGAGTGTGTGTGTGTGTGTGTGTGTGTGTGTGTGTCTTACCTCTCTATAGAGGAGTGTGTGTGTGTGTGTGTGTGTGTGTGTGTGTGTGTGTGTGTGTGTGTCTTACCTCTCTATAGAGGAGCCCACTAGAGGTGGCTGGAGTTGCGCCCGCTCTGCTGATGTTGGCTGACGTGCATTCTGGGTAGTCTGGGAGGTCACATGAAAGGATGTGATTAGAAGTTAGGAGTGTGTGAGTGTGTGTGTGTGTGTGTGTGTGTGTGTGTGTGTGTGTGTGTGTGTGTGTGTGTGTGTGTGTGTGTGTACAGTGAAACTACTGGAGCAACAGGACTGAGTCAGATAGAAGTCTATAGGGCAGATTGAGTTTATAATAGACATATAGACAGATGAGAAGATTTTATAATATATATATATCAGATGAGAAGCTGTTTATAATATATATATATCAGATTAGAAGATGAGTTTATAATATATATATATAAAATGAGAAGCTGAATTTGTAATATATATATATCAGATGAGAAGATGAGTTTATAATATAT
>NC_045167.1:26707313-26712313 GCF_900700415.2 Clupea harengus
CTTAACCCAGCGCACTCCTGAGGCAGCTACTGAGACAGCCTTAACCCAGCGCACGACTGAGGCAGCCTAAACCCAGTGCACTACTGAGGCAGCTACTGAGACAGCCTAAACCCAGTGCACTCCTGAGGCAGCTACTGAGACAGCTACTGAGGCACCTACTGAGGCAGCTACTGAGGCAGCTACTGAGGCAGCCTCAACCCAGTGCACTACTGAGGCAACTACTGAGACAGCCTCAACCCAGTGCACTACTGAGGCAGCTACTGAGGCAGCGACTGAGACAGCCTTAACCCAGTGCACTACTGAGGCAGCCTAAACCCAGTGCCCTACTGAGGCAGCTACTGAGACAGCCTAACCCAGTGCAGCCTCAACCACCTCCACGCCCCAACAGGACAAGAACTCTTGCTTCTCCAGTCCAAGCAAACTCAAGTCTCAGGTCTAACCCCCTCAAAGGCATCTTATCACATCATCTCCCTGGTGATCAGTTTCCTTGGTTACCTCACTCTCTCCATCCTTCTTTTGCTCTCTCTCTCTATACATCTCCCTTTCTTCATCTCCACCCTCCCTCTCTCTCTGTGACTGCGCTCCTCTGCTTTCCTCTCCTCTCCTCTCCTCTAATGCTGATTGGCTGCTCTTGTTTCAGGTGGTTGGTGCTGATTGGCTGCTGGCGTAGCCCGGCGGCAGTGCCCTGGGTCACCTCTAGGGGGGGGGGGCAGAGGGGAACATACGGGGCTGGCAAACAGGGCCGGGAGGCTGCCACGTCGGGGGCGCGTGCGGGGGGGGCCGGCAGTCTGCAGGGGCAGCAGACACTCCAGCGCTTTGGACAGCCGACCCGCAAAAGTCTCCGGGCCGTCGCCTCCGCCTCCGCCTCCGCCGTCCGCCGGGGCCAGGAGGGGGGGAGACAGCAGGGGCGGGGGGGTGGAGGAGGAGGGCGCCCAGGGGGGGCAGGACAGGATGGGGGGGGCATAGTGGGTGGGCACACACACGGACATGCTACGGCCACGGCGAATAGCTGGAGGAAGAGGCTGCAGGCGGAGGAACAGCACATTAACACACACACACACACACACACACACACACACATTATACACATATTATTATACACACACACAAAAATATAAAGGGTCAGATAAACAGTTTATACATGCACACACACACACACACACACACCACACAAAAAAATGTACCAAACACACAAAAACAGATGAAGTTCACATGACACACAGATTCTCCTCAAACACACACGCACTTCCTTCCCTCTCTCTCAAACACACACACACTTCCTTCTCTCTCAAACACACACTTCCCTCCCTCTCTCTCAAACACACCAAACAAAGACAAACAGAAGAACTCAGAGAGACATTGATGGAGCAGAAACAACCCAAACAGCCAACAGGAAGGAAGGGGGGAACAGGGACAACGAGAGGGGGAACGAGAGAAGGGGGGAACAGAGACACGAGAGAGGGAACGAGAGAAGGGGGGAACAGAGACACGAGAGAGGGAACGAGAGAAGGGGGGAACAGAGACACGAGAGAGGGAACCAGAGGAGGGGGGAACAGGGACAACGAGAGAGGGAACCAGAGGAGGGGGGAACAGGGACACGAGAGAGGGAACCAGAGGAGGGGGGAACAGACACTCTGATGCTGCAGCGATCAGAGTCACGGACTCCAATACCCAAGAGCCACAGCTGCTCATGGAGGCTTAATCAGAGAGTAGTTAGCGTTTAGCTGTTAGCATTTAGCTGTTAGCGGTTAGCAGTTAGCTGTTAGCGGTTAGCAGTTACAGGGGGGTCAGGTTGGAGGCTGGGATAAAGAAGAGGTTACTGAGGGGGTTACTGGAGTGAAGAGGGTCATACTCCTACTATTAAACATGGCTTCCGGTTGGTTGGCTGGCAGGGCGGTAATGATGGAGAAGCACTTCCAGGTCAAGGGTGAGTGTAGCCTCAGACAGGACAGGACAGGACAGGGGTCAGTATTTATAGGAGAGGGGTTGGGGGCGGTCCTTGGAAAGCTGATCGGTCCGAGAGAGACCAATGAGGACTCTATACTGTATGTTCTAGTCTCTTAGAACCCAGAAGTGGATCACAAGAACACAACCCTACTCTTAAAATAGTCCCAACAGCTTTAGGGAAGAACATGACTGAGTCACCAGCAGAGAGAGGAGAGAGGGATGGAGAGAGAGGAGGAGAGAGAGGAGGAGGAGAGAGGGATAGAGACAGAACGACAGAATGGGGTTTACCCGGGAAGTCAACAGATAGCACTTTAATGACAATATTACAACTCATTGGGAGAAAATAAATCAAAGGAACAAATAAACAAATAAACAAAGAGCAAACGGTAAAATACAGCAAAACAACATGACTTAAAAACAAACAATAAAAAAACAACAACACAACCAATAAAGAACGTGTGAGAAGACAACATTGCCCAACGACAGGAGGGATCTCTAATGGTGGAACAGGGGGGGGGGGGGGGGGATGCAGGGTGGAGCTTAGGGAGGAGGGAGGAGCCTACAAGGCGTTACCATGGCAGCAGTGGTAGAGTAGGAGGAGCCAAGGGGCATCTGTGGAACAGGAACAGTTTTGTGGCGTGCAGCAGCCATCATCATACTCCTGCTGTGTGTGTGTGTGTGTGTGTGTGTGTGTGTGTGTGTGTGTGTGTGTGTGTGTGTCCAGATGTGGCCCTGGCTCCAGTGAAAGATGCCGTCTGGTGACTTCGTGCAGCAGTCAAGGCACACACTTCGCGGTCGTGTGAGTGTGTGTGTGAGTGTGTGTGTGTGTGAGTGTGTGTGTTAACACATGCAACTATTCCAAACCCTCACACAAACCACTTCAAAGCATACAGGACCCCCTTACCTTACCTTACACCCCCCCCCCCCGCCCCACGGCTGTGCACAGGGTTCCCCCACACAAACACACAAACACAAACACACACACTAGTTTATTTCACAAACATCCTCTCACACAAACAGCCTAGCTTACTAAGAACTTACTCAAAAACATCAGTTACCTTTTTAGCTGAGACCTTATACTGAGGTACAGAACTACAGACCTGTATTTACCAAGTGTGTGTGTGTGTGTGTGTGTGTGATTCGTGCCACTATAAGTGTTATTTTCTAAACGATCCTTCTGAAAAGAAGCAGGATGCCTATAGGAAATCAGCACAAGGCCATTAAACTCACTCTGAGAATAGAACATACACCACACACACACACACACCTATAAGTTACCACACACACACACACCTATAAGTTACCACACACACACACACACACACACACACACACACCTATAAGTTACCACACACACACACCTATAAGTTACCACACACACACCTATAAGTTACCACACACATGATGGATACCACACACACACACCTATAAGTTACCACACACACCTACCCATAAGTTACCACACACACCTATAAGTTATGACACACACACACACACACACACACACACACCCCTATAAGTTTTGACACACACACACACCTATAAGTTACCAACACACACACACACACACACACACACACACCTATAAGTTACCACACACACAAAACCCTGGAGAAAAAGAAGAAATCCAACCCTGGCCTGATACACAGACACACTACATCCGGTTGGGCCAAACTCACCTGTTCACCTGTGCACAGCCCCCTAACGCCCGCCACTCACACAGGAGCTCACTCACCATTGGCTGCTGCGCGTAGGCAGGGTGCTGCTGCTGCTGCTGCTGCGGCAGCTGGGATTGGCTGTGAGGAGCAGCGGGGGGCAGGTACGAGCCTTGGGATTGGCCGGCGGGCTGCTGGGGGGCGGGAGCAGAGCTGTAGGACATGGCCTGACCCAGGTGGGAGGAGTCAGTGAAGAGGGACGAGCCGTGACCACTGTCCAGAGCACCGTCCGCTGTTAGAGAGAGAGAGAGAGAGAGAGAGAGAGAGAAGAGAGAAGAGAGAGAGAAGAGAGAGAGAGAGAGAGACAGAGAGAGAGACAGAGAGAGAGTGTCAAAGGTGAAGAGAAGGAGAGAGAGCGAGAATGCAAGAGACATAAGCTGTTCAGAACCTCATTAGATCATCCCTGCAGTGTTCCAGCTGTGTGCTGATAAGTGGTCTGCATGCATGTTCAGCAGTGTGTTAGTCATGGTGGACTGGTCTGTGTGATGGTCAGTGTGATGGTCATGGTTGACTGGTCTGTGTGATGGTCATGTTGGACTGGTCTGTGTGATGGTCTGTGTGATGGTCTGTGTGTTAGTCATGGTGGACTGGTCTGTGTGATGGGTGTAACAGGGTTAAAAATACATATGTTTATTGTCATAAGATATTTATTTTGCTACCTGTTGTGTGTTTTATTGTTTCTATTGCTGCTGTTGATATGTTTCGCTTAATGTATGGAACTGCAAATACCACACTGCTTATTATTCTTTTCTGTGCTAGTCTGGCTAGTAACCAGTTATGTCAGTGAGTGCTGATTGGTGGAGGATCTAATTAATGCTGATTGGGTGAGAACGGGAGGGGGAAGAAAGCGTCTGTAATCCTGAGAGAGGAAACGCCAGGTATGACGTGGAGGACAAGGAAGGCAACACGGTTTTTTCCATAGGACTTTGCGTTCGTTGTGTGACTATTGGGCTTGTTGGCAAAACAATCCCTGACGGGACACCTGACGATAACCAGAGAGAATCCATACTGACCGGAGAAATCACATACTGGTCGGCGAATATTCATCCACCCCAAGGTAGAGTGACGTCTTTTCTTTTTGCTGCTGACTATAGTGAAGCGGCCAGTAAGTTTTCGGCCACAACGCACGCTAGCGACGACCCAGGCCTGCTACGTTTGGGGGGTTAGGAGAGTGTTTACCTGCTACGGTAACGTTGGGACATTGGGTGTGTTTGGGGTAGCTTTAACATTGTAGCTAGCTAACAGGTAAGCTAACCGCCTACCAGGTTAGTGTAGCTTTGTTGGAGTGGGTATATGTTTTGTTTATCAACGTGTATATTAATTTTGAAAGCGACCTTT
>NC_045167.1:26714813-26717313 GCF_900700415.2 Clupea harengus
GATGAATGGAGAGGGAGGGATGGAGAGAGATGGAGGGAGGGATGGAGAGAGAGAGATGGAGGGAGAGAGATGGAGGGAGGGATGGAGGGAGATGGAGGGAGGGATGGAGAGAGAGAAATGAGGGAGAGAGATGGAGGGATATGACGGAGGGATGGAGAGAGATGGAGGGAGAGAGGAATGGAGAGAGATGGAGGGAGCGAGGGAAAGAGGGGAGAAGGGAAGAGAGAGACAAATTTAGACACTGCATAAAAGGTCATTTTGTAAAATTGGATAAACTCCTCATGGCCTTTTAAGAGAGCAGGCAAGGAACCGCATACAATAGACTCCAGTGACCGTCAGGAGCAACTGGAGAAACACACACACACACACACACACACACTCAATGTGCAAACAATGGTTGTCTTTCAGGAAGGATGGCCTCAATCACTTCTCATACAACCAATCTACTATTTTAGTAGTTTCAGGGAAGAGTGGACACACACACACACACACACACACACACACACACACACACAGACGCACACACACACACACACACACACACACACGCACACACACACACACGTGTGCTGGCAGGTCATTTGGAGAAAAACAACCCTGTGTATGAATGCGTACCCTGTGCAGTGGTCATGGCCTGGTGAGGACCCTGTAAACTCAATCAACGGGATGCGTCAGTACTCATCAATCGCCCTCACATCATGAACACGTTCTTAGAATTCACCAATCTACTGTGGAATCTAAAGATGCTTCTAGAACTCACCGCACTAAAGTGTACTCATCAACCTCCCTCACATCATGAACACGTTCTTAGAATTCACCAATCTACTGTGGAATCTAAAGATGCTTCTAGAACTCACCGCACTAAAGTGGAACATCAACAGGTTTCTAGAAAATCCCCAAACCTGCTGTGGAACCTGAACAGGTTTCTAGAAAATTCCCAAACCTACTGAGAAACATGAACAGGTTTCTAGAATTCCCAAACCTACTGTGGAACATGAACAGGTTTCTAGAACTTTCAAACCTACTGTGGAACATGACCAGCAGTAATACCGCGGAGCACAAACATCTGCTTGATGCGTAACTCCCAGGCCAGCTGCAGAAGCTCAGCATGTATCTGACAGCCAGCTGTGCAGGGCCACGTGCTTGGACAATCAGCTCACCGTGCAGACCAAACACAGAGATAGAGATCGGAGTTTCACATCAGCGTACCGTACCGTACAGACCAAACACAGAGATAGAGATCGGAGTTTCACATCAGCTCACCGTGCAGACCAAACACAGAGATAGAGATCGGAGTTTCACATCAGCGTACCGTACAGACCAAACACAGAGATAGAGATCGGAGTTTCACATCAGCGTACCGTACCGTACAGACCAAACACAGAGATAGAGATCGGAGTTTCACATCAGCGTACCGTACAGACCAAACACAGAGATAGAGATCGGAGTTTCACATCAGCTCACCGTGCAGACCAAACACAGAGATAGAGATCGGAGTTTCACATCAGCGTACCGTACAGACCAAACACAGAGATAGAGATCGGAGTTTCACATCAGCGTACCGTACCGTACAGACCAAACACAGAGATAGAGATCGGAGTTTCACATCAGCGTACCGTACCGTACAGACCAAACACAGAGATCGGAGTTTCACATCAGCGTACCGTACCGTACAGACCAAACACAGAGATCGGAGTTTCACATCAGCGTACCGTACCGTACAGACCAAACACAGAGATCGGAGTTTCACATCAGCGTACCGTACCGTACAGACCAAACACAGAGATCGGAGTTTCACATCAGCGTACCGTACCGTACAGACCAAACACAGAGATCGGAGTTTCACATCAACACACCGTACCGTACAGACCAAACACAGACATCGGAGTTTCACATCATAATGCTAGCTGCTCTCTGTAATATAGTCCTGTTGCAGCCTGAGAAGCTAATGCTAGCTGCTCTCTGTAATATAGTCCTGTTGCAGCCTGAGAAGCTAATGCTAGCTGCTCTCTGTAATATAGTCCTGTTGCAGCCTGAGAAGCTAATGCTAGCTGCTCTCTGTAATATCCTCCTGTTGCAGATTGAGAAGCTAATGCTAGCTGCTCTCTGTAATATACTGTTGCAGATTGAGAAGCTAATGCTAGCTGCTCTCTGTAATATAGTCCTGTTGCAGATTGAGAAGCTAATGCTAGCTGCTCAGTATCATGACTTACAGTACTTTAGACCAATCAGGATCAGTATCAGCATTATGACTAACAGTACTTTAGACCAATCAGGATCAATATCATGACTAACAGTAGATTAGACCGATCAGTATTATGACTAACAGTACTTTAGACCAATCAGGATCAATATCATGACTAACAGTAGTTTAGACCAATCAGGATCAGTATCAGTATCATGACTAACAGTACTTTAGACCAATCAGGATCAGTATTATGACTAACAGTAGATTAGACCAATCAGGATCAGTATCAGCATTATGACTAACAGTAGTTTA
>NC_045167.1:26724813-26727313 GCF_900700415.2 Clupea harengus
AGAGAGATAGAGAGAGAGCGAGAGAGAGAGAAAGAAAGAGAGAGAGAGAGAGAGAGCAAGCAAGAGAGACAGAGAGAGAGAGACAGCAAGAGAGAGAGAAAAAGAGAGCAAGAGAGAGAGCGAGAGAGAGACAGAGAGACAGAGAGAGAGAGAGAGAGAGAGAGAGAGAGAGAGAGACATCCCTGCACGCAGAATTTATTAAAACATTCATAAGGTTCAAAGAAAAGCACCCCCCAAATGCGTGCAGGACAGAATTAGGCAGATCACACACACACACACACACAGCAGATTCCATTGGCATTAAACATACAAATAAAGATCCTTCCCATTCTGGACACACCTCAAATCAACTGCCCAAAACACAACAGCAAGCATTTCAAGCATTCCAGTCCCCAGAGGTCAGCCCTGGAACCAGTCCCCTCTGAGGTAAACACACACACACACACACACACACACACACACACACACACACACACACACACACACACACACACACACACACACACACACACACACACACACACACACACACACACACACACACACACATCAATCTCATCCCTGGAACCAGTCCCCTCTGAGGTTCACACACACACACACACATCAATCTCAGCCCTGGAACCAATAACCTCTGAGGTTAACAGACACACAAACACACACACACACACGCACGCACACACACACACACACACACACACACATCAATCTCAGCCCTGAAATCAGTCCCCTCTGAGGTTAACACACACAGACAGACACAGACAGACACACACACACACACACACACACACACACACACACACACCAATCTCAGCCCTGGAACCAGGACACACTAACCAATCCCCTCTGAAGTTCACTATCCAGCAGAGGCAAATCCGAAGTACAGGCTCAGTGACCACAGCCTCACACACACACACACACACACACACACACACACACACACACACACACACACACACACACACACACACACACACACACACACCAATCTCAGCCCTGGAACCAGGACACACTAACCAATCCCCTCTGAAGTTCACTATCCAGCAGAGGCAAATCCGAAGTACAGGCTCAGTGACCACAGCCTCACACACACACACACACACACACACACACACACACACACACAACACAGGCTCAGTGACCACAGCCTAGCAGTTGAGGATGGCAAAATACAAAACATCATGGCTACGCACTTGAACAACGCATGTGTGGTCACTGCATGACCGCTGAGATCGAGGCCCTAATGGAAGTGATTGGGATATGAGATCCTAATGGAAGTGATTGGGATATGAGATCCTAATGGAAGTGATTGGGATATGAGATCCTAATGGAAGTGATTGGGATATGAGACTGACTCTAATGGAAGTGATTGGGATATGAGACTGACTCTAATGGAAGTGATTGGGATATGAGATCCTAATGGAAGTGATTGGGATATGAGATCCTAATGGAAGTGATTGGGATATGAGATCCTAATGGAAGTGATTGGGATATGAGACTGACTCTAATGGAAGTGATTGGGATATGAGCATGACTCTAATGGAAGTGATTGGGATATGAGACTGATTCTAATGGAAGTGATTGGGATATGAGACTGACTCTAATGGAAGTGATTGGGATATGAGATCCTAATGGAAGTGATTGGGATATGAGATCCTAATGGAAGTGATTGGGATATGAGATCCTAATGGAAGTGATTGGGATATGAGATCCTAATGGAAGTGATTGGGATATGAGACTGACTCTAATGGAAGTGATTGGGATATGAGATCCTAATGGAAGTGATTGGGATATGAGACTGACTCTAATGGAAGTGATTGGGATATGAGACTGACTCTAATGGAAGTGATTGGGATATGAGATCCTAATGGAAGTGATTGGGATATGAGCATGACTCTAATGGAAGTGATTGGGATATGAGATCCTAATGGAAGTGATTGGGATATGAGACTGACTCTAATGGAAGTGATTGGGATATGAGATCCTAATGGAAGTGATTGGGATATGAGATCCTAATGGAAGTGATTGGGATATGAGATCCTAATGGAAGTGATTGGGATACGAGATCCTAATGGAAGTGATTGGGATATGAGATCCTAATGGAAGTGATTGGGATATGAGATCCTAATGGAAGTGATTGGGATATGAGACTGACTCTAATGGAAGTGATTGGGATATGAGACTGATTCTAATGGAAGTGATTGGGATATGAGACTGATTCTAATGGAAGTGATTGGGATATGAGACTGACTCTAATGGAAGTGATTGGGATATGAGATCCTAATGGAAGTGATTGGGATATGAGATCCTAATGGAAGTGATTGGGATATGAGATCCTAATGGAAGTGATTGGGATATGAGATCCTAATGGAAGTGATTGGGATATGAGATCCTAATGGAAGTGATTGGGATATGAGACTGACTCTAATGGAAGTGATTGGGATATGAGCATGACTCTAATGGAAGTGATTGGGATATGAGATCCTAATGGAAGTGATTGGGA
>NC_045167.1:26742313-26752313 GCF_900700415.2 Clupea harengus
AGCTGTGTGTGTGTGTGTGTGTGCGTGTGTGTGTGTGTGGCGCTATGCTACTAGAGAAAGCAGCATGAGTACTAAACAGCAATTTATTTGACTGAAGTGGACTGAAGTGAACTGTACTGTATTTGACTGAAGTGGACTGAAGTGGACTGAAGTGGACTGTGCTGTATTTGACTGAAGTGGACTGTACTGTATTTGACTGAAGTGGACTGAACTGTATTTGACTGAAGTGGACTGAAGTGGACTGAACTGTATTTGACTGAAATGGACTGAAGTGGACTGAAGTGGACTGTACTGTATTTGACTGAAGTGGACTGTCCTGTATTTGACTGAAGTGGACTGAAGTGGACTATAGTGTATTTGACTGAAGTGGACTGTACTGTATTTGACTGAAGTGGACTGAAGTGAACTGAAGTGGTCTGTACTGTATTTGACTGAAGTGGACTGTAGTGTATTTGACTGAAATGGACTGTACTGTATTTGACTGTACTGTATTTGACTGAAGTGGACTGTACTGTACTTGAGTGAGTGTGTGTGTGTGTGTGTGTGTGTGTACTGTATTTGACTGAAGTGGAGGTGAGTGTACTGTACTGTACTGTGAGAGGTGAGTGCACTGTACTGTGTGTGTGTGTGTGTGTGTGTGTGTGTGTGAGAGTATACTGTACTGTACTGTGAGAGGTGAGTGTGTGTGTGTGTGTGTGTGTGTGGTGTGTGTGTGTGTGTGTGTGTGTGTGTGTCTTACAGCCTCCACTGAAGCATGTCAACCATTACCCTGCTGGCATTATGGGCTTTCCACAGTTTACACAGTAGAACCTGTGCTGACCCACATTACGTGCGTGCGTGTGTGTATGTGTGTGTGTGTGTGTGTGTGTGTGTGTGTGTGTGTGTGTGTGTGGAGAAGAAAAGCAGGCCATTGGAGATGGAGTATAAATATTTAGCGCACTGAGAGAGGCCAGCCCAGCCCAATGACACACACACACACACACACACACACCATCATTGAACACACAATGACACACACACAATCATCATTGAACACACAATGACACAGACACACATCATTGAACACACAATTACACACCCACACACACAATGACACAGACAATTACACACACACACACCATCATCGAACACTCAATGACACAAACACACATCATTCAACAGACAATTACACACACACACGCGCCACTGCCACAAACACACACACATCAACCATTGATTTAAAAAAATGTCTGTCTGTCTGTCTGTCTGTCTGTCTGTCTGTCTAGTTATGAGAGCACACAGATCTGCTTCAGTCTAATCCAGCTGGATTAAAATAACTCTGTGTGCGTATAGGGGCACAGGACCGCACACAAACGTGCACACACACACACACACACACACACACACAGGCATTGGGTATGACTCAGGGTAAAACCCAAGCGCAAACACACATGCATACACAGAGGCATGAGTCAGGGTAAAACCATAGATAGATAGACACACACACACACACACACACACACACACACACACACACACACACACCTCTCCTGGAAAGCATGTACGGCAACCTCATTTCAACACTCTTATGAGCAAAACCTTCTAGATCAAAAAGGCCATTAGCATTCATAAAAGCAGGGTGTGGGGTCCTAAAGATATATAGTGTGTGTGTGTGTGTGTGTGTGTGTGTGTGTGTGTGTGAGATATCAATTACATACATCAAGGAGCTCTGTGTTCCAGAAGATGATTGCGCAACACAGCTGCACTCCTGTGAGTGGGCCGGGTACATTTTGACCAATCAGAGTGCAGTTCCAACAAGCTCCAGCCAATCAGAACACGGGCCCAACCACCCTAGCCCAATAACGGCTGCTGTATGTGCAGACCGGTATGAGCAGCAGGGTCCACACAGGCTCAGACGAGAGGGACAGAGAAGAGAGAGAGAGAGATAGAGAGAGAGAAAGAGAGAGAGAGAGAATGACTGGCTGACACTGGAATGGCGTGGCAGTGACGGAGGGAGGGAGGGAGGGAGGGTAAGGTCAAAGGTTAGGGAGGGGCAGGGTTAAAGGTCAGAGTCAGGATGAGAGCTGGAGAACCTGTGCTTCACACACACACACACACACACACACACACACACACACACTTACATATACACACACACTGCATGAGCTCATGAGCTCATCTGCGTGAGAAAGGGAAACAGCCTCTGGGCACTGTGGTCACATACTGCTACCTGCTTGGCAGTGTGTGTGTGTGTGTGCTACCTGCTTGGCAGTGTGTGTGTGTGTGTGTGTGTGTGTGTGTGTGCTACCTGCTTGGCAGTGTGTGTGTGTGTGTGTGTGTGTGTATGTGTGTGTGTATGTGTGTGTGTGTGTATGTGTGTGTGTTACCTGTTTGGCAGTGTGTGTGTGTGCTACCTGTTTGGCAGTGTGTGTGTGTGTGAGTAACACCAGCAGCCCCTAGCTTATAGCCCGCTACCACCAGCAGCCCCTAGCTTACAGCCCGCTAACAGCCCCTAGCTTATGGCCCGCTAACACCAGCAGCCCCTAGCTTACAGCCCGCTAACTGACACTAGCTTATAGCCCGCTACTACCAGCAGCCCCTAGCTTATAGCCCGCTAACACCAGCAGCCCTTAGCTTACAGCCCACTAACACCAGCAGCCCCTAGCTTACAGCCCGCTAACAGCCACTAGCTTATAGCCCGCTACTACCAGCAGCCCCTAGCTTATAGCCCGCTAACACCAGCAGCCCCTAGCTTATAGCCCGCTAACACCAGCAGCCCCTAGCTTATAGCCCGCAAACACCAGCAGCCCCTAGCTTATAGCCCGCTAACACCAGCAGCCCCTAGCTTACAGCCCGCTAACAGCCCCTAGCTTATAGCCCGCTAACACCAGCAGCCCCTAGCTTACAGCCCGCTAACAGCCACTAGCTCAGGGGTACTCAATTAGAAACCCAAAAGGTCCACTCGCCAAATTTCCATTCAGTCCAGGGTCCGGAACAGTGACAGTCAAAATCCAAAAACATAACTCCAACAAAAACGTTCAAACTACCGTATGCACAAAAAGTCTGGCCTTATTTGTGTGAAAGGTGACACTTTTTTGTGGTTTAAACTTGGGCATAAAAGGTGTGACGGCCAGGCGGAGGCACTGATGTAAGTGTTCATTGGGTGTGCTCCTGTATTTGTTTTTCACCATATTCATGGTTGAAAAGGCAGACTCACAACAGTATCTCTATCCTAAACTGTTGTGTTATACTGCATATTTTCAGTTTAAGTACATTGAGAGCAACTAAAGCCAGAAAAAATTCCTTGTATATGAAAATGTACTTGGCCAATAAACATGATTCTGATGTATGTTGAGGTATGCACGCTCTTGTTGTGTGGCTGATCTAACTATTACACTGCATGTTGCTTGGTATGATTGCAGATGGTTTATTTTTCTGCCCCTTACCTCAGAGTATTTTTGTTCGAAGTGTGCATGCTTTGTTTCATAGTGACGTTTCACGTTAACACAACACTTTTGACAAGGGCAACCGTCTCGTTACAGATTAAACACATCGGTTTTGTGCTCCCCACAGGCAGCACAAATGCATAATTGTCAGTCCACTCTGTCTTAAATTTGCGATTTTTGAAAAAAAAAATAAAAAAATAAAAATAAATATAATAAAAATAGAAAAAAATACCGTTCACAAATCTATCTGCCGGCATTGTTGCCATTGACACACACAACCTGCGTGACCCACAGAGCTCGTGGCCAACATTGAGTAAGTGAGTGAGTTGTCATAGTAATGTTGTTATATTACAGCTCCTGATTGGACCTCTGGATTGGACACGGAAGATAGAAACCACATCGAGTGGGAAAAAAAATATATAGCGCGAAATCACGCACAAATGAAACCTCGCTTGATCATGATTAAATTAGAATTTTGATTTTGGCTTCGGTCCGAATTTGATTGCGTCTGGGTCCGGATCCGGACCGCGGTCCGCCTATTGAGTACCCCTGCACTAGCTTATAGCCCGCTACTACCAGCAGCCCCTAGCTTACAGCCCGCTAACAGCCCCTAGCTTATAGCCCGCTAACACCAGCAGCCCTTAGCTTATAGCCCACTACCACCAGCAGCCCTTAGCTTATAGCCCGCTAACACCAGCTAGCTTTTGTGTGGGCCTCATCTTTAACTAGCGCAGGTCAGCCGACTGAAGGGCAGTGAGTGAGCACTAGCGCTAGCTAGCAACCAGCAGGCCGGAGCCTGGGGCTGGATTAGAGGCTCCAGGGGGGGTATGAGGTCAGAGTGTGACAGGACCGACAGGACCGCGGCAATCACATCAAGCCTGTTTCAACTCTGCTTCTCTTCTCTGCAAATATATTAATGAGTGTGTGTGTGTGTGTGTGTGTGTGTGCGTGTCATTCCTTGGAGTCTCTTACTAACGGCTCTGGAATGCTCCGTGATGCCATTCCCAAGGGTGGGTGTGTGTGTGTGTGTGTGTGTTGCGTCATGATGCCATTCCCAAGGGTGTGTGTGTCTGTATGTGTCTGTCTGTTGCGTCGTGATGCTATTCCCTAGTGTATGTCCAAAGGCAGGATGCACAGCTCAAAATCAGCAGCCGTAAATCTCTCAAGTGTCATTCCTATAGAGGCTGTCATGCCTACACACGCCGCGCGCACGCACACACACACACACACACACACACACACACACACACACACACACACACACACACACACACACACACACACACACACACACACACACACACACACACACACACACACACACGGGATGTCTTTTGATTTTTGCCCCCACTGACTGAAATCCAGGGGCATTTAAAATAAAATTGGGGGCACTTTTTGAAACTTGTGAAATAACATTTAACTATGTTCAAAATAATAAACATACTTATTTAGGCTTAGAGTATATGGGGATTGTCCTCAAAAGGCAATAATAAGACTATTAAGCAGTACTCTACAAATTCAAAGTGTTTTCTTAGATTTTTTGAACAAAAAACAAACAGAAAACATAAATCAGACAATCATATTCAATTGTATTCTTAATTCTTTGTGGTTATTTATTGTTATTATAAAAAATTTTAAACAACTATTAACAATTATAAGTATTGTATTTCTTTTTTATAATAATAACTTATTATATTTATTGATTTTTTTGTTACCTTTAATCATGTACCTACCATAGTACAGGAAATACAGATGGGACTAGTTAGCTAGCTTGCAAGCAAGCCTTTGTAGCTAACGCACTATCACAGCTAGCTAACGTTAGCTAACTAACGTTTAACCAGCTGACGTTTAACTAGCTAAACCGAACTAAATAATAATAAAAAATATTATTACTAGTTATCATTCACCGTAGGCGATGGCGTGTTGCTTGGCGCCTGGTGACAAACGGCCATGTATTTCTTTATGTTTTCGCTCCCCTTGATGAAGTCAGTGTGCCTGTGCTGGATTAACAACGATTTGGCAACTCGTTGTCCACCTTGAAAAAAATTTGCGTCTTTTTCTCGTCGTCGTCATCCTCCACCCCAAGCCAATCTAGCTTCAATTTTTCGAATGAAAATTCTATCTTTTGGAACCTCAGATGGTGACGGACACTATGTTTGCTGATCCTCATTTCTCCTCACACTCGCAGTCACAGGTCTGATTAAGAAGCGCTCGATTTATAATTTTTGTTAGAATGTTCGGTCCTTCACGCACACGCAACAATCAGTCAAGGCGAACATCTAAAACATTTTATGGCAACTGGACCGGGTCATATAGGCTACGATGTTTTTGACAAGTTCATTAAATTGTTATTACAGAAAATTATGGGGGCATTTTTTGCCCCTCTCCTAGTGATATCAGGGGCAAAATTATATTTCTTAGGGGCAGTTTTGCCCTTTGCCCTCGTGTATTTCCGACGCTGCTTCCACCCCAGATCTCTAATGTGCCCCCCCATATAGCCTCTGGGTAAACTGCAACCTGATAGGCCCTTTTCCTGCAAACATACTAACACACACACACACACACGGTGCTGATTAAGGGAGGCCATGCACAGCACAGCAAACTGGGCGCCGTTTTTGTGTGTATGTGTGTGAGTGTGTGTGTGTGTGTGTGACAGTGTGTGTGTGTGAGACAGTGTGTGTGTGTGTGTGTCTGTGTGTGACAGTGTGTGTGTGTGAGTGTGTGTGTGTACGTGTGAGACAGTGTGTGTGTTTGTGTGTGTCACTGCATGTAAAGGCTACTCCCTCACAGAGCTGACTTCATGCTCACACTTAACCTCCAGCATGTCAGAGGAGGACTACACTAGCCTGTGTGTGTGTGTGTGTGTGTGTGTGTGTGTGTGTGTGTGTGTGTGTGTGTGGTCAGACAGAGAGTGTGTTGGCTGGCGGACGTCTCTGTGATCTAATGGGCTCTCCCACTAAGTCTCAGACTGACTGGATTCACACCCTGCCAAACGCTTCAGAGCCCTGGGGTGTGTGTGTGTGTGTGTGTGTGTGTGTTGCATTATATATGTGTGTGCATAGTTGAGATGTGTTTCTCAAGCACTGCATGTATGGTGTGTGTGTGTGTGTGTGAGAGAGTCAGAGAGAGAGAGAGAGAGGGAGAGAGAGAGAGAGACACACACACACACACACACACACCATTGCTCTGAGGTGGACACCCAAACCAGAGAGAAGGCTGTGGCTGGATTGAGAGAAAAGCTCTAACCCTTTAAACCATCCACTTCTGAGAAGAGGAGAGAGGGGGAGGGGGGGAGAGAGAGAGAGAGAGAGAGGGGGAGAGAGAGAGAGAGAGAGGAGACCAGCGGACAAGCAAGCTTCAGGGCTGTTTGTTTAAAGGCCAGAGCAGCACATACCATGAACAGGTTTGGAGAGATATATCTCAAAGCTGTCATGTACGTCTAGAAATCCTCAACCTCCACACACACACACACACACACACACACACACACACACACACACACAGAACGCCACTCTTCTCTCACTCTCGCACACAGGCAGCTGAAAAGTGTGTTTTAACTGTGACAATCTGTGTGTGTTGTTTTCACGGGGTAATGCCTTCCTCCATACACCCTGATTGAGGAGTGTGTTTTGAGTGGTGACAGGAATGACAGCGATGGCTACAGAGCCACACACACACACACACACACACACACACACACACACACACACACACACACACACACACACACAGCTGGAAGATCCCCAATGCAAATGTGATCAAACGGAGCAGAGACCTGGAAGAGGTGGAACAGGACCCTAGCTCAATTTATTTTCCGTTTTCAGAAACACGCAAGCGCAAGAGCCCCTTCTCGCGTGCCCCTCCTCGCGTGCGTCTCCCAATTTTTTTTAACTATCCAACAAAGCTACGCAAGCCTTCGAATTCCACGCCACAGATGTGATGGGATAGTAGGCTTCTCTAAGGTCTTAAACGTTGCTCCACATATTATTCTGGCGGTGAATTGCTTTGCAACGCACGCACGCACGCACGCACGCACGCACGCACGCACGCACGCACGCACGCACGCACGCACGCACGCACACACGCACACACGCACACACGCACACACCCCCACCCACCCACCCCTTGGAGAACCATCAATGAAAACGAGTCCATCGACTCCTGACCATGTGAGAGCAATCCAGTCTGCAAAGTCAACAGCCAGCAGTCACACCAGGGGGGGGGGGTGTGTGTGTGTGTGTGTGTGTGTGTGTGTGTGTGTGCGCGCGCATGTGAGTGTGTGTGTGTGTGTCTGCATGTGAGTGAGTGTGAGTGTGTGTGTGTGCGCATGTGAGTGTGTGTGTGCACGCCTGTGTGTGTGTGTGTGTGTGTGTGTACACGCATGTGAGTGAGTGAGTGTGTGTGTGTGTGTGTGTGTGTGTGTGTGTGTGTGCGCCTGTGAGTGTGTGTGTGCACGCGTGTGAGTGTGTGTGTGTGTGTGTGTGTGTCTGCATGTGAGTGAGTGTGTGTGTGTGTGTGTGTGTGTGTGTGTGTGCATGCTAAGAGTGTGAGACAGGTTCCCCATGTCTCAGATTTCTGCTACTCTTAGCTGATTAGTAGACCCCACCCCCCACCCCCAGACACACACACACACACACACACACACACACACACACACACACACACACACACACACCCACACACACACACACACACCTACTGAGAGGACAGCGGGTTTCATCACAGAATCAGGTTTTTGTTGGCCAAGTAAGTTTGCACAAACAAGGAATTTGTCCTGGTAAAGTGGCTCTCAATGTGCTTCCACAGAATATACATCACAACACAATACAACACAAACAGTGCAACGCTCTAAGAAGTCTAAACATTTATATACAAGGAGGAATGGCTACATACAGGAGCTATGAATTGTAACACAACATTAGTGCAAAGAAGTGGAGAGTGCAAGATGGGTGTGTGTGTGTGTGTGTGTGTGTGTGTGTGTGTGTGTGGGGGGGGGGGTCCACAGGCTCACGGTCACCTCTGGAGGGGTCACCCCTCTCTGAGACCAGAGCAGACCAGACGACCTTTCCTACAGCACAAGCAGAGATGCAGCAGCGCGCGCGCACACACACACACACACACACACACACACACACACACCTTTAGGGTCCCACAAACAGATGAAGGGCTGCAAACTTGACTATCACTTGAACAAATCTGTTTCTATGAGGCCATTAGGAACAGCTAATGGCATTGATCATGCTAACATTCCCCTGCTACCATTGGGCCTCTATGGAGGGAAACACAAAAGCTAACCCTAATGCTAACATTCCCCTGCTACCATTGGGCCTCTATGGAGGGAAACACAAAAGCTAACCCTAATGCTAACATTCCCCTGCTACCATTGGGCCTCTATGGAGGGAAACACAAAAGCTAACCCTAATGCTAACATTGACCTGCTACCATTGGACCTCTATGGAGGAAAACACAACAGCTAATGCTGACGCTAATGCTAATGCTAATGCTAATGCTCTCCCATAGCACTTGGACCACTAAGAAGAGATAGAGGGCAGTTAAAGCTACGGCCTCCAACAAAGATGGCCTCTGGAGATATAGAGGTGAACTCAGCTGCCCGGCACATTCTTTAGGAGTCGGAGTTGGCTGAAAGATGGGGGCAGAGACACGCACACACACACGCACACACACACGCATGCACGCACACGCTGAAGTAGTTTAGTCAGATTTAGAAATGGGAGATTCTTCTTTAATCACGCTGAGACACGCCCTCTGCCCCATGTGAGAGATGGGGGTGGACACACACGCACTGTTACGTATATTCCTTATGTATGTTGCCAGCAAAATAACGGATCAACTCAAATGTATCTTTTCAGCAGTTCTATTTTCAAAACAAACAAAATCTCAACAATTTTCCATGTATACCTAAGCTAATACAGCCCACCCAATGTGCCATTGTCCAGTTCGATCGTCTGTTTTGCGATAGTATGTCCATTCAAAGAAAAGCACGTTGTAATCCGTGTGGCACTGAACTCTGTCCGTTGGACCGTGGCATAAACAAAACAAAACAAAACTCTCACGGTCTGTATGAGCGCACCTTAAAACTCCGACGGTCCGTATGTGAAAGGAAAAACCGGCGTCAATGAAACGCCGCAGGCTCCGTGACTCAAAGGCCTGTGGCCCAAAACGTTGAGCGTCTCCGCGTCTCTCAGGCATGTGTTACAAACGCCGACCGTCTCGCGTCTCTCCCAAGCATCTGGCCCAAACACCGACCGTCTCACTCTGCCCGTCACCCCCTTTCCGGGAATTCTATATCCTCTTTTGAACCCCGCTGACCTCTTAATGCGTCAAACTAAAAGTTTTAAACAGTGTCCCAACCAACACCCATCGATCACATGACAAAATAACATATATAATCAAAGAAAACAAAGATACAATGAGGTAGAATTAAAATATAAATGTTTGTACGTCACAGCACACACACACACACACACACACACACACACACACTGCCCCATGTGAGAGATGGCGCCCTTATCTCCGACTCTCAGTGACGGAGCGCTATGGAATTTCCCAGGCAC
>NC_045167.1:26772313-26777313 GCF_900700415.2 Clupea harengus
TGTTGGTGACGTGGTTGGTTACGTTACTGTTGATCATCTGTCCATCATCGTATAAAGCCCGCCTTAACAATTTGATTGGTACGGCCGATATCGAGCCGCAGATAATTTCTCCTCAATGGAGTAATGCCAGACCGAACTTCCCAACCAAAAAATGTGTGGGCGGGGCTAAGTTCGGTCTGGTATCCAGGCTAACTGAAAATCTGAAAAAAATGTGAAATCTATTAAATAGTTCAAATCGGTTCAAAGTGCCAAAGCATATCTGTATTTTTGTATCAAGACACGTATGAAGCAGATGATCCTGTCAAAACGTTTCATCTGGAAACTAGAAAATATCAAGGCCTCTAGACTCTAACGAGGCCTTTAGACTCTGATATGGCCTCTAGACTCTAACTAGGCCTCTAGACTCTAACTAGACCTTTAGACTCTAATTAGACCTCTAGACTCTAACTAGACCTTTAGACTCTGATATGGCCTCTAGACTCTAACTAGACCTTTAGACTCTAACTAGTTCTTTAGACTCTAATTAGACCTCTAGACTCTAACTAGACCTTTAGACTCTGATATGGCCTCTAGACTCTAACTTGACCTTTAGACTCTGATATGGAAATACAAATGAACACCACGGCATCCATACACCATCTGTGGCCCTCGGGGGCCCCAGTCTCAGAGGCTGCTCAGGGTGACCTGAATCCTGTCTGCGGCGTCCCTGTGAGAAAGCAGGCCTCTGGGCCCTGGATCAGGCTCTCACACTCCCACTCCGGCTCAGGCTCGGCTCAGCTCAGCTCAGTCATATGACCCTCAGCTCTCAGCTCTCAGCTCTCTCCCGGCTGCTTCAGACACTCTGACCTACTTAGACCAGCAGGAGAAACCGGCCCAGCACTACCAGCACCAGCAGCACCAGCAGGGATGAAGGCTACAGGTGGAGGAGGGGGGACTACGGCACACAGCCGGCCCAGATAAGGCCTTACGACTACTACAGTTACACACACATCCAAATAACTGGCATTTACAAGGCCGTGCACAGTTCACACACACACACACACACAATTATAACCTCAAGCAGCTGAGAAACAAAGTGCTCACACTGGCCACACACACACATTAACACTCTCACTCCTTCACAGTCTCTCTCACAAACATGCATAACCCAGCAGCTGAGAGAGAGACAGAGGGAGAGAGAGAGAGAGAGAGAGAGAGAGAGTGAGTGAGTGAGTGAGTGAGTGAGTGAGTGAGTGAGTGAGTGAGAGAGAGAGAGAGTGAGAGAGAGTGAGAGAGAGAAGAGAGAGAGAGAGAGAGAAGAGAGAGAGTGAGTGAGTGAGTGAGAGAGAGAGAGAGAGAGATAGAGAGAGAGAGAGAGAGAGAGTGAGAGAGAGTGAGAGAGAGAAGAGAGAGAGAGAGAGAGAAGAGAGAGAGTGAGTGAGTGAGTGAGTGAGAGAGAGAGAGAGAGAGAGAGATAGAGAGAGAGAGAGAGATAAAGAGAGAGAGAGAGAGAGAGAGAGAGAGAGAGAGAGAGAGAGAGAGAGAGAGAGAGAGATTCTCCTACCTGTAGCTCACACCAGGCCACCTCCACCGTGGTCTCCGTGTCCAGACCCTTGTAGACGGTCTTGAACGAGCCGCGGCCGATCTCGATGTCGAACTTGAGGAAGCGTCCGTCAGGCGACGTGCCGACCGCTTTGGTCTCCACCTCCTCGTTGTCGTCCTGCTGCTTCTTCTCCGCCTCTCTCTGCTCGGCCTCCGCCCGAGCCTTGGCCACACCGCGCTCCTCTTCCTCACTCCTCTTCTCACTAGCTCCGCTGTCCGGCTCCACGTCCTGGGCCGCTGCCACCGCGGGCTCGTCCGCCTCGCTCGTCACGTCCTTCGCGTCGCTCTGACGCACGCCGGCGGCATCCTGCTGCCCCAAGGCACTCTGGGAGTCCAGACGCACGTCCAGATCCCCGCTGCTCCTCTTCTCGCCGCCCGCTGCCGCCGCCGCCGCGTCGTCCAGCTCCTCCGCCCGCTCCTCCACCAGCTGCTGCTCGGCCACGCGGGGCTCGGGGGGGGCGGGGGATGGCTCGCAGGGCAGGGGGGGCACCTCGCCGTCGGGCGGGGAGGCCAGGATGCAGGCCTTGCTGGGCAGGTCCAGGGCGGTGGCGTTGGAGTCGCAGATCACGCTGCGGCGGAAGAAGCGGTGCTGCTCAGTCTTCAGGTCGCGCTCCATCGTGTGGCGGCGCCGACGGACCTCCGGGCCGGAGCCCAGCTTCTCCCCGACCCGCGAGTCCGACCCAGACCCGTTCACCGGCTTGGGAGGCGCCGGAGCCAGGAACGTCGGCTCTTTATTGTTGCCGTTTTCCGACATCTTCGAAAACCGTGTGTGTGTGTGTGTGTGCGTTGAGCACAAAAGAATGCAATATAAATAAATTACGGCAACCAAACCCTAAACGTTACCTCCCCTCCAACGAAGCTCCAGGGGGGCTAGATCCGAACCACTCGGACAGTAATCAGGAGTAATAGCAGCCGTTGGGGTGAAGGGTGGGCTTGTTGCAGAGGCCCTGGTCTGAGAGCCTATTAACAGCTACAGTTCCTGCTGTATAAACAGCACTGGGGGCCAAAGCCCTGGATGGGGCGCGTTCTTTTATAGATGGAAAAGAACAGCACACAGTCACAGACTGGCAGGCACTGGAGAGGACACTGGAGGACGGTCACATCCACACCATCCATTCTGCAGGTACCCCAGGACAGCCCTCATTGAATATAAGGAAGTGCAGACCGGGGAGGCTGGGCTGGGCTGGGCCGGCCAGGCGGGAGCGTCCAGTCCTGACCGCTACAGAACCAGGGAGAGCCTTGGCTGTGAGATCCAATCCCCGAACCAAGCTCACTGAAAAACAGCAGAGGCAGAGAGCTCGTTATAAGTCATGATGCTTCAGAGATTTAGTGATACAGTTGACCGACATGACAGTTTCTTAGCTGAGGAATAGTGTCAGAACTTAAACGACATGGCACCACCGAAACCTCATTTGTTGTTGTCATACATATTAGACCACGTCTATTTCAAACTGAACCTACATTTAGCAGTATAAACACATCTGGCGCTGACCCCCACCTCTAACTTAGGATGTAACAGTGAACCACTGGACTATCATTTGGAGACATTGTAAACCTTTGATGAGATTGCTAACGGACGTTATTTTCATACAGAAGCTCCAGAACGACATTGCCGTTCACCCAGCTGGTTAGGATAACATTAGCTAAGTTTCTTAACTCAACTTTCGCCTTCACAATGTTAACGACAATATAAGGGCTTTCGGGAATAGCCGCCTGTTACTCTCTGTGGTGCTAACGGCTTAACCAGCTAATGTTAAGAACTTGACTCATAGCGAACAGTAACGTTAGAGCAGAAATATGAGCCAGGATCGACTTAGCCGGTCAGACATACCTCGAGCCAAAGCAAGGAGCTTCGGAGTTGATAACTTAATAGCTAGCTCTCTGTCTACTCAACTAAGTTAGCTATGGCTCTTTAACTACTTCACATCGGCAAATGTTAACAAATTACGAGTGATAAGGACATCAACATTATCTACAACGTTATTCCGAAGGGGTTGACAACCTAGCCATCAAGCTAGCCACATTTACGTCTAAAATAAAATGTTTCTTATAAAATAGAGCTGTCAAACATATCTAGCTAACACAAGCGGATTTATCTAAGGTCTTTAGATGTCTCAAAAGCTTACAACGCTGTCTCAGAGTTTAACATTGGCTAAGTAGCTTAAGTTATGAGTTAATTTAGCAAAATGTTGATATTCTAAAGTTCATTGACGTTAACATAGAAAATAGCTAACTTTTGCTTCCTTAGCAACTATAGAAGTTTTGCAAAAGCCGGGAAATCAGAGAAGAACGCTGCGGATGAATATCATAATACCCCGAGATTCACAGCGATATCGCGCTAGCCACTCGGCTACATCTGGATTAGCGCCAACAGCTTTCTGTCTCGCCGCAACGTTTCATCAACTTTGTAGCCTACAATGTTGTTGAAACCGCAATTATTTTGCCTACTCAACAGTGTAAATTATGTTACAAACACGATCGACAATTAACTCGTAGTGCATCATTGTTGCTCAGAGTTGGTGAAGAACTAACATTAGGTAGCTCGTTACAATCACATTAAGAGTAACCAGTTATCTCCCAAGAGAGATTGTATTGACACATAAAAAAAACCTTGGTTATATTCACAATCAATGCGTTGTGAGTTGAAATGGCAGTAATCAGTCTCCGTCCGCTGCTTCTACATGCTGAAGTTGTGCACTTTGTTAAAACTTAAGTACGGATGTTGCTATGCACACGGAAATCCATTATGTACGCGAGTTTAACAACTCCTATCGTTTCACAACTAGTTTGTATAATCAACTAAACTGAAATGGTGACCACGCAATACACTACTCACACCCCAAAGCCAGCTGATCATTCGTACCAACAACTTACTGTTAGGCGGCAGGACATAGGCTATGCTATAAAATTGACAAAAGTAGATTATACATTTAAGTTACCTTCCGTATGTATAAATCCATTCTTCGTTCTCAACAAAGCGAGTGAAGTCAACCCGATTGTCAGAAGACTAAATGTAATCTTCCGCAATAAGTTAATTTGAATAACGTCCAAAATGGCTTTAAAAGCTCATGCACTCTACAAAGTCACAAAACCCATACTGACAGTGCGCTTAGGTAGTCTTGATGTAGTCCAACATTTTAAATAAGTAACTTTTCAGAAAATCACTAAGTGATAAGCAAATCTAAGCCTGATGCATCCAATGTAAATGTCCTCTAGAACGTTTCATCGATGAATTAGCCGATTGCGAAAAAGGGTTTCCTCTCTCCTGACACTATTCTTGAATTCTGTCCGCTTCCATTCTCTTCTGCTTCAAGTTTAATGTTTCCTCCCAGTAGTCTGAATTTGTTTCACGCGAACGATGCAGCAGTACAAAATGACTGCAGTTTCTTGACGTTAACGCTGGGTCGGTCAATTCGAAA
>NC_045167.1:26799813-26804813 GCF_900700415.2 Clupea harengus
CAGTAACACACACACACATATACATATACACACACACACATGGCTCCAGTGTGTGGGGGTCTTTGCTCTCTCTCACTCTCTCTCACACACACTCACACATCATAAAGGGGTAAGACTAGTGGAGGCGCAGTAACACACACACACACACACACACACATACACACACACATACATACACTCACACACACACACACACACACACACACACACACACACACATACATACACTCACACACACACACAAACACACACACACATACATACACTCACACAAACACACACACAGACAGTAACACACACACAGGTGGAAGCTTGAAGTCAGAATCCGAATGTTTGAGACTAGCCTTAGTCATGGCTCCAGTGTGTGTGTGTGTGTGTCTTTGCTCTCTCTCTCTCTCTCTCTCTCTCGCGCGCAAACACACATTCACACACACTCTCTCTCACACATACTCACACACACACACACTCTCTCTCACACCAGTGTTTATTTTGGCAGCTATTTTTGATTAAGTCTTTGTCTTAGTCTTTAGACGAAAATGCACATCAGTTTTAGTCACATTGAGTAATTTTTATCCTCCTTAGTTTTAGTCTAGTTTTCATCGACGAAAACTCTGAACATTTTAGTCTAGTTTTAGTCGACGAAGTCTCATTACATTTTAGTCTAGTTTTAGTCACATTTAAAAGTCCATCTTTTTTTTTTTTTTTTTTTTTTTTTTTTTTTTATACTTTATTTTTAATGAAACAAAGATACAATGAGACATACATACATACATACATACATACATACATACATTCATTAACAAAAAGTTGGTCACCTATACATTTATACTGATGGTACAATGATGGAAGTAAATGTCAATTCACACAATAACAGATCAGTGATGATTCTGTGAGGTCACAAACATAATCCATTTTTCCCAATACTGCAAAAATTTATCAGACCGTAGATTCAGCGAGAAAGTCATTCTCTCCATATTTTGAACATCAGTTACAGTATCTATCCAGTCAGTCTCTGTTGGAGGTTCGGCCTGTAGCCATTTTCGTGTAACAGCTTTCTTGCTGGCTGCTAGTAATATCTTTAACAAATATTTGTCTTGCACCAAAAGGTGAGCTGCGATATTGCCCAAATAAACTGTAGGAAAGGAGCAGTCAAGTCCATCTCCAAAAACAGTCTGTATTGTTTGTATTACCACCTGCCAGTATGGCTGAATGGCTGGGCAGCTCCAAAATATATGGAAATGATCTGCCAGCTGTTCTCCACATTTCCTCCAACATAGACCCATTTCTGCCTCTCCTGTTTGTGCACATTTTAGTTTGGGGGTTATGAAGTATCTAAACAGATTCCGCCAACAGAACTCCCTCCAAAGGCCCGAGCTGGTGGAAGTGGACTGCACAGAGCACATATTTGACCAGTCCTCCTCTGAAATGACAAGTCCAGATTCTTTCTCCCATTTTAATCTAACCTTATCTGTTGAGTGTTTTCTACTGGATTGAATACTTGAGTATAATCTTGAAACAAGTTTCCTGTTGTCCATATTTTTATATATGTCAATAAATATGTCAATTAAACTGGCATCACCTGTCTCCTTGGATTTAATCTCCTTATTAAAGTAGGTCCTGGTTTGTAAATACCTAAAGAAATCGAGTTTTTCTAAACCATACTTCTCTGAAATTTTCTGAAAACTATCCAGTTCTCCCTTTGATAAAATTGAACAGTAAGAAGTGATGCCAATTCTATGCCAGTATTTAAACCTCCCATCAATCCTCGCCGGCCTAAAGTCCGGGTCAAAAAGCGACCCATCTCAACAGTCTAGATCGTCTTTCAAGTAGTGGTGATTTACATTCCTTAAACCAGATTCTAAGAGGAACTTTAGTCCATTGATTTAAACTTTTAACATGCTGCCCATACAAGGTTTTGCTACCCAATATGGATTGCAGCGGTATATCTAGCTGTGAGGTTTCCAAATCTTTCCATTTTGCTATATACACTGGATTACAGCAGCATGCTAGTGGTCTTAATTGTGCCGCCTTGTAGTAGTCTGTTAAACATGGTAAAGATCTACCCCCTTTTTCTTTAGAAAGTTGCAGTGTTTTGAATTGAATTCTTGGTCTTTTACCCCCCCATATGAATCTTGATATCCACTTATCCCATTCATTAAATTGTTGCAGTGGTACTATAACTGGTAGGGATTGAAAAAAATACAAAAGTCGGGGGAGTACATTCATTTTTATCGTTTCTATTCTGTTATGCATATCTAAAGGCAATTGGGACCACCTGTCCATGTCTGCCTTGATGTTTTTACTTATGGGGCCATAATTGCTATCATATATTTTGGAAATGTCTTTTGGGTATTTTAATTCCCAGATACTTAATGTCTGATGAGGTCCATTTGAAATTAAATCTATTTAGCATGTCTTTCTGAGGGGAGTAGTTATAACTTAGAGTTTGTGTTTTTTGCACGTTTAATTTATACCCAGAGTAGGCTCCAAAATCTTTTAGCGAGGACATCAGTCTAGGAATGCTGACCTCTGGTGTCGTAATAAAGAGCAAGACATCATCTGCATATAGACAAATCTTCTGTTCTAAACCTCTAACCATGACTCCTTTTATCACTTCATCATCCCTGATTAACTGTGCCAGGGGCTCTATAAATAAAGCAAAGAGGGCGGGGCTGAGGGGACAGCCTTGGCGACAGCCTCTCTCCAAGTTGACAACCTGAGAGAGGTGTCCATTAATCTTTATTCTGGCGTTTGGTGAGGAGTATAGAGTTCTTATGCAGTTAATAAAATCATCCTTAAAGCCAAATCTTCTCAACGCCAAGTACAGATATTTCCAGCGAACCGAATCGAACGCCTTTTCCGCATCTAAACTAATCACTGTGGCTCCAATATTCCCCTTATTCACATGATCGATAACGTGTAGCACCCGCCTAATATTATCTTGTGTCTGTCTTTCACGCACAAAGCCAGTTTGGTCTGGATCCACTAGTTCTACTATTATATGCTCTAACCTTTTACTAATATTGACGCATACAATTTGTAGTCTATATTGAGTACAGAAATGGGCCTATATGAGCTACATTCTTTTCTGTCCTTCCCCTCTTTAGGAATAACCGAAATGATTGCCTCCCTCCATGTACTTGGTGGTTCACCTTTTTTAAGTGTATAGTTGAAGCAGTCAAAAAGCATAGGCACTATTTCATCCTTAAAGGCCTTGTACCACTCCCCCGGGAAGCCGTCCGTCCCCGGAGCTTTGTTGGCCTTTAATCTAGAAATTGCTTTCCCTATTTCCTCCATTGTAATCTCTGCCATCAGGGCTTTATTCTGTTCTTCACCTATAGAGGGTAGATCTAATGACTCCAGAAATGAATTTATTTGCTGAGGGCTAGTTTGTATTTGGTTCCTTATATAAGTCTCTATAGTAATTTTCCAAAAAATATGTTCAATATCCTCTAATTTATGGCATAATGTTTTTGTTCCAGGGTCCCTAATTTCATATATGGAGCTGTCTGCTTGTTGTTTCCTTAACCTCCATCCCAGAAGCTTCAGGGCCCTTGGTCCATTCTCATAATATCTCTGCTTTGCAAATTTGGCTTTTTTCTCTAATTCTTCCTCACATAGTTCGTTTATTTCTTTTCTGACATTTCTTATTTGGTTTAGAATACAAGGTTCCTTACTTTCGATGTGTTCCCTCTCTAAAACTTTAAGATTTTCTTCTAAATCAGACAGCTTTTTATATCTTTCCTTCTTTCTGTGTGAGGTCAATGCTATAACATTTTCCTCTGATCACTGCTTTTGCAGCGTCCCACAGAACACTTGGCGATACTTCTCCATTATTGTTATTGTCCATATAATCTTTAAATTCCTTCTGCACATGTTCCTTGCATGTCCTGTCATTCAAGATGCTTGTATTAAGTCGCCAGAGCATATTTTTCTTTTTATTATCCAGGTGCAAAGTTAAATAAACAGCTGAGTGGTCAGATATGTCTCTGACTCCTATCCTACAATCTTTAATTCTGTGTCTGTCTGAGTTGTAAGTAAAAAAGTAGTCAATTCTTGAGTATACACCTTTACTTGCTGAATAGAATGTGAATTGTTTTTCTTTTGGGTGGAAATCCCTCCATACATCGATCAGTCCTAGCTCCATCAACATTTTTTTTGTTATCCTGGCGTTAGGAGTTATCCTCTTAAATGTATTGGAGGAGTCATGTTTAGGTTGTAACTGAATGTTCCAATCTCCTCCACATATTAAAACACCAGAGGCCTCAGAAGCTATCAAATCAAAAATTTCCCTGATACAAGAATGGTCCTGCCCTGGTGGATTATACACATTGACTAATGTTACTTCTTTCTGGTCAAGATATCCTTTAACAAGGACATATCGACCCTCACTGTCACAAAATTTAGAGACCAGTTGGAAATTCACTCTGTTAGAAATTAGTATCGCTACTCCTCTCCTTTTCCCTTTCTTATAAGACGAATAAAAAGTATTTTTAAAACCTAGTTTTTTTAGCTTTTCATGTTCCATGTCGTTGAGATGGGTCTCCTGCCAAAACATTACATGCAACTTTTCCTTTTTCATCTTTGCAATGACCTTACCCCTTTTAATTGGATTGTGTAAACCGTTTACATTTAGGGTAATCACCCTATATTCCTGACATTGCATTTAAACCCACAGTTAAAAAAAGAGTTATGAACCTTTGGTGACCAACCTTGAACTATACGTGAACCATAACATGAACTCAACAAGTGAATACGAGACAAAACAAACAAACATATCAAAGAACTCAGGTAGAGCTCCATTTTGAAGTAGAAAACCACTTCTTTTTTGGGGGGGAGTAGTCTAGTTAGTCCCCAGGGCCCCCCTACAGTGCCACCTATAATACCCCTACTTAGTGAGTGTATTTTGTGCACTTTGTGTCTTAACAGAACCCTCACCCAGATTCGGTCAGCTATATTCACTCTATAAGCTAAGGGCAAGCTAATGTAATTAAAAGGAA
>NC_045167.1:26809813-26812313 GCF_900700415.2 Clupea harengus
CGCAGTCACAGAGGATACAGTCACAGGGGGGCGCAGTCACAGAGGATACAGTCACAGGGGGGCGCAGTCACAGGGGGGCGCAGTCACTACTCACAGGGGGGCGCAGTCACAGGGGGGCGCAGTCACAGAGGATACAGTCACAGAGGGGCGCAGTCACAGGGGATACACTCACTACTCACAGGGGGGCGCAGTCACAGGGGATACACTCACTACTCACAGGGGGGCGCAGTCACAGGGGATACACTCACTACTCACAGGGGGGCGCAGTCACAGGGGATACACTCACTACTCACAGGGGGGCGCAGTCACAGGGGATAAGGTCACTACTCAGAGGGGCGCAGGCTCGCGGCCCTGCCGAGACCCAAGAGGGCTGGCGATCAGCGCGCAGAAAGGAACACGTAGGGGGGGCACTGTGGCGCAAGCAGTAGCCCCACCATATACGGGCTTGAACGCCCACGGGGACACGGGTTCGAATCCGACCCGCTGTCATTTCCCGATCCCACTCCCCACCTCTTCTCTCCATCTCATTTCCTGTCCAAAACCTTCACTGTCATATCTGATTAAAGGCAAAAAGCTCAATAAACAAATCTTTCAAAAAAAAATGAAGAAAGGAACACGTAGAGGCAACCTCTGTAAGATCAAAACTAGAAACTAGAAACGCCGTTGGGGCAAACAAAAACACGAGTCACACTCGGCGACGGATTAACTAAAGGAGAACTATGCTCGAACACTTAACGGGCACAAAGGCCAAGTGACTCACAAAGGCACAGGAGTAGCGATAATCCAAGCGATAGTCAGGCTGCGGGCATTCTCTGGTTTGTGAGCTCTTTCTAAGAGTGTGTTTACACTGACCACATTGATGTAGCAGATCAGTTTATACCAACTGCTTTATTGTACATGTGTGTGTGTGTGTGTGTGTGTGTGTGTGTGTGTGAGTGCTGGGGTTCCTCTCTACTCTATTACACAATTACAACTCCTCTGTGTGTGTGTGGTGTGTGTGTGTGTGCCTGTGTGTGCGTGTGTGTGAGTGTGAGTGTGAGTGTGTGTGTGTGTGTGTGAGTGTGAGTGTGAGTGTGTGTGTGTGTGTGTGTGTGTGTGAGTGCTGGGGTTCCGCTCTACTCTACACCATTACAGCTCCTCTGAGAGAGAGAGAGAGGGAGAGTGAGTGAGTGTGTGTGTGTGTGTGTGTGTGTGTGAGAGAGAGAGTGAGTGTGTGTGTGTGTGTGTCAGTGTTAATTTCGTTGACGAAAACTATGGCGAAAAATATGCGTTGACAACCTTTTTCCAATGACTAAAACGAGACTAAGACGTGACGAAAACGGATCATTGAAAATAAAAACTATGACTAAATCTATTAGAACTTTCGTTGACGAGACGAGACGAAAATTTTGGTGGTTGACTAAGTCACCATTTTTTTTTTTCTAAACTTGTATGCACCTAACATCATTGGTTGAATGTTGCCCGGTCCTGTATCTATCCCTCCTCCACTCCCTGAGATGCCCCCAGACATGCAAGTGACGCCCAAACAAACGTTATATGATGGCTCAAGTTCAAGCACTCGGTACTGGAAGAAAAATAAGAATAGATATCTGGACAGTCTTTAATTATAACTTGACAGAAAATAAAACACAATGCACCGCAATAACCGGACAGAAACCTTGTGGCTTCAAAATAGGTGGGAAGAACACAACAAGAGGCACCTGAAAGCGCACAAGACAACCCTGCAATTTATGCCAAGGTAAATTAGCTAGTAACTGTCAAGGATAATTAGCTAATGTGAACTAGTTATTAGAATATATTAGCTAACGTTAAGTTAACTTCGGAGGGGCAGTCGAGTGTATAGGTTGTGTCAGCTTGGATAACTAGCTAGTCATTTTCGATTGAAACCTCCCGTTAGCCTTGGAAAATGATTTCCAAAACGTTTAGCTAGCTAACGTTGGCTAACTATGAGGTAGCATAGCTAAGTTATTAAACTAGCTATCGATAGCTAGCTAAGTTAGCTATCGATAGCTAGCTAAGTTAGCTATCGATAGCTAGCTAGTAAACGCATTGCAGAATGGAATATAGGACAGGCCACGCATGACATTAATCAAGAAAAAATGAATGAATATGTGATTAGTTTACATATCCTTCCTTGTCTATTTATGCAATTGTTATTATCATTGGCACCACTCAACTCTCAAAACTATCCGTCTAGCTAAATCTGTTGGTTCATATGGAGGATATGTGGTTGATTTAACTCTTGGGTCAGGAATCTTCAAAATCTAGACTTGATATTCTCTTATATTTTAAAGATAATACTGTTAATTAAGTATTTCCCTAAAATGATTATTTACATTGAATTAATTGGAATTCAGCTGTAGGCATATTCCTAGGAGATCTGTATCTTAGAGACTAATTGCATCCACAGTTTAAGTACTGCAAGCTTGACTATTATGCAGTTGTAGACACTACACAAGGGGTCCCCAGGCCTGAGAAGGGAAGGAAAGGAGTTTAATGT
>NC_045167.1:26831242-26833742 GCF_900700415.2 Clupea harengus
TTCACAACTAGGGCGTGCCATACTGCATAACATAAAAGAAGAAGCCATAGAAACAGAAACCATGGAAACAGAAATAAACACTGAGAAATCAGAAGCCATAAAAACAGAAACCAGAGTGGTTAAGGTGGAAGAAGGGGAAAGCCCAATCGTTATCAGTAATGTAATGACTCTAGTAAAAGCACAAGAGACAACCGCCGTTGGTGGAAAGGTAGTGAAGAATAAGCTGTCTCCCATCTTGGCTGACACTTTAAAAACGACCAGAAAGAGGAGGAGAGGAGAGGAGAGAGGAGGAGAGGAGAGGGGAGGAGAGAGGAGAGGGGAGGAGAGAGGAGAGGAGAGGGGAGGAGAGGTAGTGAAGAAGAAGGTGTGTGAGTGGGTGTGTGTGAAGAATGAGCCGCTGATACCCCTGCTTAGCTTAGCTACTCCTCCGCTACTTGTTCCGAACAGTACACCTGAAGAAGACGGGCTGGTTACCACTGCCGCCGTGTCTGATTCGGCTAGATTAGACGGGGTTGTCGTTGAAGCAACGAGACTCAGCCAAGCGGTTGACGCGGCGTTGCGAGGCACAGCCCCCCTTAGACGAAAGAACAAAAGAGCTAACAAAAGACGCAACAAGAACAGAAACTTTAACGCTGTCGTGACTGCTGTTTCTCAGGAGGCAGGGTCGCGACGTGGTGCGGAGCGGGTCTACAGACCCATGGAAGAAAAAAGAAAACTGTTCATCGGAGCGCAACAGCGAGATGGGCACGAACACAGAATGAAACTCGGTTTCGAGCGGTTGTCTGATCCACAGAGCTGGAAAGAAATCCACTACGTCCGATTGGGTGCAGAGCACACGGTGCCTTGGGTGAATGCGAGGTGGGAGAGAAGACGTGTGACATCAATGTTGAAATGTTCCACTCGGGTCTACTGTTTTGATAAGGGTTGGGAGGGGAGAGAGAACCTGGAATTCACTGACATGAGACCAGCCATGGTGCGAGTGTTTCGACATAATGACAGCGGTGCCCTTTGGGCTGCTGTGAGAGCCGATATGTCGCTTCCTCCGCTCAGCCCAAATGGAGAGTTTATTGGGAAATATACTGCTGGGTGCCCCTGGGGAAACCCGTACTGTGTGTATGGAATCTTTTCTGGTGGAGGTTGGAGATGTTTCAACAGAAATAAACACGTACCCATCACTGCTGATGATGTTGTGCGAGCAGGGTGGGATGAGGAATATTGGGCTGAGAGAGAACACGTGTCTTCTGTGAGATGGACTTTCATCATTGACAAGGGGGTTCTTCTTCAAAGCGACTGCCCGGAGGAATGCCTGGGCCCCGTTTGGCGAGGACTGGTCGGACGTGGCGCTACGGCTTTTCGGTCCAAGAGGAGGGTGATGAATATGGCTCATGAGAGTGGACCTGCAACCCGTACCAACCCATATGCAAATTGCTGATTATTGATTAATCATATATTCTATATGTGTTTTTTCTGAGTGATGCTTGAGTCATGTTTTTGCAATGATATAACCACTGTGTGCTCTCCTAATATGTTGTTGTGTGAAACATGCTAAATAATTATGTGTGAAATGTGCTTGAGTTATGCTTACACAAACCTATATCCATATATGCTTGCAGAAAAATGCGTGAAATATGAAATGTGCTTAACCAGCGAGAATGTAAAGCAGAACAATGTGTACGTTAAGAGAGTTTGCAAACTTCACTGTGCATTAAATTGTGTAATGATGGAGTCAGAAATGTCAGAAATGAACATACATGTTGCTAGGATGTCTCTTGACAAAAAATAAGGTGGTTTAGAACTTGTATGCATGTTAGGGGGATTTAAAAGGCGAATGCAGTTTGTGTTCTGTGAGTCTTTTCTTGTTTGCTTTGAATTGACGAAACTTGATCATTGATTGGAGAACTTTGTTAACTTTCACTTTTCATTTCTTTTCTTAGTTAGGACTTTTTATTTACAGGGATAAACCCGACCTAGATTAGACTGTTTCTTTACTTGTAACCTTTCACCTTTTTGCCTCTTTGACAATAAATACAAGAGGTCCTTTTTATTAACACCAAAAAATCCGCGTCTGAGTTTTTCTATGGATTGAGCTACCTCCGAATTGGCTGACCACCTTATCTTAGTATCACTGCCACGAACCGAATCGTAATCTCAAACGGGTCGCCTGTAAGAAACCGGGACCCCTTGAAGAAAGAGGACAAGGCCGGCTGGTGAGAACGGGTAAGTTGTCCAAATCTTTTCCCCTTCAGGAAAAGAATACCATTAGGGTGATTGTGATTCCTTTTTGTTTTGTGGCTGAAACATACTCTACAGGGAGATGAACAGAATGACATGATGTGTGTGTGTGTGTGTGTGTGTGTGTGTGTGTGTGTGTGTGTGTGTGTGTGTGTGTGTGTGAGTGTGTGTGTGTGTGTGTGTGTGTCCTTTAATGGAGTGAGTTCTCTCCACACACCCTTTATACACCAGTCTGATTCAGCAGCCTGTGTGTGTGTGTGTGCGTGTG
>NC_045167.1:26846242-26853164 GCF_900700415.2 Clupea harengus
ACTTAAAGCAGCAATAAGTAGTTCTGTTTCAAAACTAGCAAGCTAACAACCTAAAAGGCACACACACACACACACACACACACACACACACACACACACTAAAGGCATGCAAAAACCTTGCAAACCACCAACGGCCCAGTTGACACGGATATAAGCTTGCCAACACACTAACTGGTTTCTTTTGGCAGTTTAGCTGGCAATGTCATGCTGTGAAAGCTTTTCTTCCATTTTTGCAGGGTGTTCCAGCCCAGTACACAGAACTATATAGGGCATATCCTGGATGGCTAGTGGGAAAGACACAGGTGTTTATCTGTCCTTCACATGACCATATGCTATAAAAAATGAATTTGGGGATGGTACCAAAACTAGTTGCCTATAAAACCATACCTCAAAGTTGAACACATGCAGCAGTTGGGTATTTTAGGTTATGGCTGAGCCTCACACACACATCTGGCGTTCCAGGTAGCTCATACACACACCTGGCCTCACTCACACCTGAGATCCCCTAATGAACACACACACACACACACACACACACACACACCTGGTGTTCCAGGTAGCTCGTACACACCCCTAGCCTCACACACACACCTGGCCTCACACACACACCTGGTGTTCCCTAATGAACGCACGCACGCACACACACACGCACACACACACACGCGTGCACACACACACACACACACACACACACACACACACACACACACACACACACACACACACCTACCTGGTGTTCCCTAATGAACCCTGACCTCCTGACGATGGCCTGGAAAGGAGACTGTGCTGATCCAGATGTCATCTCTCACTCTGGGCTCAGATGGGGTTAATGTATCTAATATATAAATCACAGATGGGGTTAATGTATCTAATATATAAATCACAGACAGGGTTAATGTATCTAATATATAAATCACAGACGGGGTTAATGTATCTAATATATAAATCACAGATGGGGTTAATGTATCTAATATATAAATCACAGACGGGGTTAATTTATCTAATATATAAATCACAGACGGGGTTAATGTATCTAATATATAAATCACAGACGGGGTTAATGTATCTAATATATAAATCACAGACGGGGTTAATTTATCTAATATATAAATCACAGACAGGGTTAATGTATCTAATATATAAATCACAGACAGGTTTAATGTATCTAATATATAAATCACAGACAGGGTTAATGTATCTAATATATAAATCACAGATGGGGTTAATGTATCTAATATATAAATCACAGACGGGGTTAATGTATCTAATATATAAATCACAGACAGGGTTAATGTATCTAATACATAAATCACAGACAGGGTTAATGTATCTAATATATAAATCACAGACAGGGTTCATTTATCTAATATATAAATCACAGACAGGGTTAATGTATCTAATATATAAATCACAGACAGGTTTAATGTATCTAATATATAAATCACAGACGGGGTTAATGTATCTAATATATAAATCACAGACGGGGTTAATGTATCTAATATATAAATCACAGACAGGGTTAATGTATCTAATATATAAATCACAGACGGGGTTAATGTATCTAATATATAAATCACAGACGGGTTTAATGTATTTAATACATAATGTGATACGGGGACATGGATGAGGACAGGGAGGAGATAAGAGCTGAGCTGTTTGGGGTTGACACACTGAGTCAGAAGCACACACACACACACACACACACACACTCTCACACTCTCACATACACACACTCACACTCACTCACTCACACTCACACACACACACACACACACACACACACTCACACACACTCACACACACTCTGGTGAGGTTGGTTTGCATGTGACCCATAGTAATGGTGTCAGTTCAGTGTTCAGGTGTGTTGCCCGGGGCAACTGTGATTGAGTCACGTGATCATACTCTGATCAGAGCTGGAAGCAATCAATAATCTCCTTATCAGTGATGGCTAGGCCTGAACGATTTGGGAAAATAATCGAATTGCGATTTCTTTCCCCCAATATTGCGATTGTGATTTAAAATGCGATTTAAATATGACCAACACAATATTAGATACATTTAGTGTCAAATATTATTTCCCACATTTTACATTTTTATTTAACTGCTCATTACAGAATCAAGAACAACAAATCGGTGGCTTTGCCACTGTGCATTTAAGTAATTTAAACAAAGTCATTGTAAGAATAAACACAAGGCATGCACTTTTTAAACACTGTGTGCAAAATTTACCATCTTAAGAAGAAATAAAAAATCGCGAACGTTGCAGTTTAGAAAATCGCGTTATATCATATCGCGATTAAATCGCAAATGCAATTAATCGTTCAGCCCCAGTGATGGCTGATAAACATTCACACAGTCAGTGAAGAGGGTGTAGGGCCGTAAGCTATCCCAGAATCCTCCTCTTGTGTCACATCAGGCGTGCGTGCATGCGTACGTGCGATGTGTGTGTGTGTCTGTGTGTGTCTGTGTCTGTGTCTGTGTCTGTCTGTGTCTGTGTGTGTGTGTGTGTGTGTGTGTGTGTGTGTGTGTGTGTGTGTCTGTGTGTGTGTGTGTGTGTGTGTGTGTGTGTGTGTCTGTGTGTGTCTGTGTCTGTGGCTGTGTCTGTGTGTGTCTGTGTCTGTGTCTGTGTGTGTGTGTGTGTGTGTGTGTGTCTGTGTCTGTGTGTGTGTGTCCAGGTGTTTCTGCTCTTTAGTGCTGACTAGTCTGCTACTTACTGGTGTGCTGGAGATCTGCAGGCCAGAGGCTAACAGACAGACGTGTGTGTGTGTGACCATACACACCTACACACCTACTGCCAAAAGAACCGAGCCCAGCAATGTCACTGGGTTCTACCGCAGGACCACACACACATATACTCTCCTACAGGGTGTCACTGGGTTGTACTGCAGAACCACACACACATACATGTTTAGGAGGACAGACTTCGCAGTAGTTTCGCAGCGGCATCTTGCTACCTGTGACGTACAAACATTTATATTTTATTTCTACTTCATTGTATATTTGTTTTCACATGATTTATATATGTTATTTTGTCATGTGATCGATTGGTGTTAGTTGAAACACTGTTTAGTTAAAGACTTTTAGTTTGATGCATTAAGAGGCTTCATGCCAGGTCATAGGGTTCATAGGTTGGGAGGTTCATGGCGAACTCGGAAGGGGATAAAACATGTCCGGAAGTATCGTTAAACAGGACATGCTTAGAGATGCCTTGGAAACGTGTTTTGGGAGATGGAGACGGTCGGCGTTTTGGCCACATGTTTGAGAGTGACACATGCCTGAGAGACGCGGAGACGTGCAGCGTTTTGGGCCACAGGCCTTTGAGACACGGAGCCTGCGGCGTTTGATTGACGCCGGTTTTCATTTTACATACGGACCGACAGAGTTTACGGTGCGCTCATACAGAGTGTGAGTTTTTGTACAACGGTCCAACGGAAGGATTTCAGTTGGCCACACGGATTACAACGTGCTTTGCGTTGAATGGACATAATACCTGCAAACAGACTATCGAAATGGGCAGTGGACAATGGCATATTTTGTGGTCTGTATGATGTTACCGATGCGTGACAAATTGACAAAATATTTTAGTTTGTTTTGAAAATAGAAACTGTTGGAAAATGCTTTTGAGTTTGAGACTTTGTTTTAAATGTTGAACACGTAACTTTTACAGTTATTTTAACTAAATATGAGAAAAGTCATGAAAAATGTCCGCTTCCGCTTGCCATACAGCTCAGAGTGAACAAAACCGTGATGATGCAGACAGACCTACACTCGCATTTGGTGTGTGTGTGTGTGTGTGTGTGTGTGTGTGTGTGTGTGTGTGTGTGTGTGTGTGTGTGTGTGTGTGTGTGTGTTTGTCTGTGTGTGTGTGTCTCTGTGAATGTTTGAAGGTGACATGGAGAAATGAGGAGAGTGTGTAAGATAAGTTGTGTGTGTTAGTTTGAAAGAGGGAGAGTTAGGGGGTGTGTGTGTGAGATGAGGCGGGAGTGTGTGTGTGTGAGATGAGGAGAGAGTGTGTGTGTGTGTGTGTGAGATGAGACTGAGTGTGTGTGTGTGTGTGAGATGAGGAGAGTGTGTGTGTGTGTGTGTGTGTGTGTGTGTGTGAGATGAAGAGAGTGTGTGTGTGAGATGCAGAGAGTGTGTGTGTGAGGTGAAGTGAGTGAGTGAGATGAGGAGAGTATGTGTGTGAGATGAGGAGAGTGTGTGTGTGTGAGAGAGAGATGAGATGAGATGAGGACTGTATGTGTGTGTGTGTGTGTGTGAGACGAGGAGAGTGTGTGTGAGATGAGGAGAGAGTGTGTATGAGATGTGTGATGGGACGTGTTTAGACATGGCAGAGAGAAGCCCAGAAAAACCATCACCACCTCTCACATCACATCCACACACACACACCCACACACACACATATACACTCACACACACATACTCTCACTAGACACACACACATACATACACACACACACACACACACACACACACACCACACACATACACACACACACACACACACACACACACACACCTCTCACACTCTCGCTAGACACTCACACACCCTCATGAGAGCAGAGGCCTGAGGAGATTGAGTGTGTGAGACTTTAAATAAGACAGAAAGAAGTGTGTGTGTATGTGTGTGAGTGTGTGACTGATTTAAATAAGACAGAAAGAAGTGTGTGTGTGAGTGTGTGACTGATTTAAATAAGACAGAAAGAAGTGTGTGTGTGTGTGTGTGTGTGTGTGTGTGTGTGTGTGTGTGTGTGGTGTGTGTGTGTGTGTGTGTGTGTGTGTGTGTCATGTGCTTATTGGCTCCTAAGGCACTGGCTTAGGCTGTGACAAAAAAATTGAGTGTTTTTCCGGCACCATGTTGGCAAGGGTGTGTGTGTGTGTGTGTGTATCTCTGTGAGTGGTGGGATGTGTGTGTGTGTGGGGTGCGGCGTGTGTGTGTATCTGTGTGTGGGGTGCGTCTGTCTGTTTCCCTTGCAATGTTCTGGCCTGCTGACATAAGTGTGTGTGTGTGTGTGTGTGTGTGTTCCCTATGTCTTGTTGGCCTGCTGGTCTCATCTCACTGTGGCCTCTCTGTCTTCTTACCCTGCCAGGGGCACTCACCAACTCTCACCTCAGTCATGTGTGTGTGTGTGTGTGTGTTGAATGAGGAGGCCTGTGTTTGTCTCTGTGTACACGTTATCTCACATCTAGTCTTCAGACCCTGGAGTTGGAGAGTAGAGTTAGTTTGTAGAGTTGGATCTCTCTCTCTCCTCTCTATCTCTCTCCTCCTCCTCTCTTTCTCTCTCTCCTCTCTTGCTCTCTCCTCCTCCACTCCCTTCTCTCTCCTCCTCTCTCCAATCTCTCTCTCTCTCTCTCTCTCTCCTCTCTATCTCTCTCCTCCTCCACTCCCTTTCTCTCTCTCCTCTCTTGCTCTCTCCTCCACTCTCTTTCTCTCTCTTGCTCTCTCTCTCCTCCTCTCTCCAATCTCTCTCTCTCTCTTTCTCTCTCTCCTCTCTTGCTCTCTCCTCCTCCTCTCTCGATCTCTCCCCTCTCTCTCTCTCCTCCTCTCGCCAATCTCTCTTTCTCTCTTTCTCTCCTCTCCTCCTCTCTCCTCCTCCACTCTCTTTCTTTCTCTCTCTCCTCTCTATCTCTCTCCTTCTCTTCTCTCTATCTCTCTCTCTTTCTCTTTCTCTCTACCTCTCTCTCTCTTTCTCTTTCTCTCTATCTCTCTCCTCCTCTCTCTCCCTTCTCTCTCTCTCTCTCCTCTCTATCTCCCTCCTCCTCCTCCTCTTCTCTCTTCTCTCTCTCTCTCTCTCTCTCCATCTCCCTGTTTGTTGTGGTTGTCTGAGTCACCTCGAGCAGATGGCTGACATGTTGGTGTCATGTTCATGGGGTGACCGTGTGTGTGTGTGTGTGTGTGTGTGTGTGTGTCTTTTTTGTATGCTGGTGTAAATAAATCATTCTTGTTTATTTGTTTATAAGGGAGTTTTGTCTAACACTATGTGTTAGTATAAGCAAGTATGTGTGTGTGTGCGTGTGTAAATGTGTGTGTGTGTGTGTGTGTGTGTGTGTGTGTGCGCGCACCCCTGCTGTTAAACTAGTGAGTGTGTAGGTGTGTTCCTGGAGGTTGGACAGACCATGCCCAGTATTGTACTGTTGGAAGTGAAGCTTCCGTTTGGCAGTGTGTGTGTGTGTGTGTGTGTTTGGGACCTTACCACTCCTGCAGAGTCCTTGTCCGGCTCTTGCTGATGGCTGCTGTGTGTGTGTGTGTGTGTGTGTGTGTGTGTTTGTGATTACTGTGTCACAGAGGTGTGTGTGTTGTGTGTGTGTGTGTGTGTGTGTGTGTGATTACTGTGTCACAGAGGTGTGTGTGTGTGTGATTACTGCGTCACAGAGGTGTGTGTGTGTGTGTGTGTGGTGATTACTGTGTCACAGAGGTGTGTGTGTGTGTGTGTGTGTTGTGTGTGTGTGTGTTTGGGACCTTACCACTCCTGCAGAGTCCTTGTCCGGCTCTTGCTGATGGCTGCTGTGTGTGTGTGTGTGTGTGTGTGTGTGTGTGTGTGTGTGTTTGTGATTACTGTGTCACAGAGGGGTGTGTGTGTGTGTGTGTGTGTGATTACTGTGTCACAGAGTGTGTGTTGTGGTGTGATTACTGCGTCACAGAGGTGTGTGGTGTGTGTGCTGTGTCACAGAGGGTGTGTGTGTGTGTGTGTGTGTGTGTGTGTGTGTGTGGTGTGTGTGATTACTGTGTCACAGAGGTGTGTGTGTGTGTGTGTGTGAGTGATGACCGTGTCACAGAGGTGTGTTTGTGTGTGTGTGTGATTACTACGTCACAGAGGTGTGTGTGTGTTTGTGATTACTGTGTCACAGAGGTGTGTGTGTGTGTGTGTGTGTGTGTGTGTGTGTGTGTGATTACTGTGTCACAGAGGTGTGTGTGTGTGTG
>NC_045167.1:26858791-26861291 GCF_900700415.2 Clupea harengus
ACCAGTAGACCGCGGGTCCTCGGGAGAGGCAGACAACCGCATTGGTTTATCAATGAAAGCTCAGCTCGTTCGGAGGAGAGCGGATATATTTGTGTTGCATCTCGAATTAATATTATCATTGATAAACCGGTGCGGTTGTAAACTGTCGTTCCGCTGCGAGGGCCAGCCCGACGTGCACGAATACACCTGTACAAATGCAAATGAAATGTCCACTCAAAATGCTGACAAAAGTTTGATTTCCAACGCAGCCTCCATTGGTGGGCCAATAGAAGTTAAACACACTATTAAACATATTTGTGGACAGTTTTAATAATAAAAACAAAAATAATGGTATGTAGGTTTGTATAATAAAAATGAATAGTAATAATAGATAAACTTGATTTTCATAATTTGTGTGTTCCATTTCTGACCACTGGTTAGTTCTAGATTCTATTGATATACATTTCAGTAGTTTGCATATATATGTAAAGAGGTAAACTAATAATCTTTGAACCATACATGATAGCACCATGGGGCTTGGACTACTGTCAATCTATTTGAATCTAAAGTGGAAGCAAAATGATTTCCTGAAGCATATCCTCATTATTTATGAAATGGTAAAATGTAAGCTAATAAGGTGACATGGTAACACAGCGCAGCACGCACAGTTTTTTTTTTGAGCACCGAAGACCCATTTTGACCCAGGAAAAACCCTGAATGGGTGTGTGTGTGTGTGTGTGTGTGTGTGTGTGTGGGGGGGGGTCTCTTGGGGGTCTGTGTCACTGTGCTGTAACCTGCTTTCTGCTTCCGTTTGTGACTGACTGTTCTCCCCCCCTCCCCTCTCCCTCCCTCTCTCTCTCTCTCTCTCTCTCTCTCCTCCCTCCCCCCAGGTCCGTGTGTCGTGGATGCTAACGCCTAACAGAGACCTGTCAATTACAGAGACCTGTCAATCACAGATAACCTGTCAATCAGCCTGACCTGCGGATCATGACACACCTGCTCTGTGCGCTGAGTTAAGAAGAGTGACAGGGGGTTTCCATAGCAACACCATCCCCACTCATCCTTCCCTTCATCCCTCCCTCCCTCCAGCATCCTTCTCTCTGCCCCCCCCCCCCCCCTCTCAGAAGTATGTATGGCAGTGCCCGCTCCGTGGGCAAACCGGAGGGGAACCATAGCGGTGGCAGCGGTGGGCAGAGTCCCGGCCGATCCCCCCGTCTGCCACGCTCCCCCCGCCTGGGCCACCGCCGCACCAGCAGCTCCGGGGGGGGCAACGGCATGGGCGGGGGGGGCAAGACCCTGTCCATGGAGAACATCCAGTCCCTGAACGCCGCCTACGCCACCTCCAGCCCCCTGTACCTGAGCGACACACACACACACCCCGACCCCGTGTCCGCCTCCTCCTCCGCCCAGAGCAGCCTGACGCTGGGGGGCCGCTCCGGAGGGGTGTCCGTGGGGGTGGGGGGGCGCGCTGGGGGAGGGTACGGGGGTGGCCGCAGCGCGGGCATGGGCAGCAGCCCAAACATCGCCAGCGACGCCATCGCCTTCGGCGACCACCACGTGCCCGCCGCCTCCAGCATGGCATCGTCGTCCTCCTCCACCGTGCCCCACTCGCTGCGCCAGGCGCGCGACAACACCATCCTGGAGCTCCAGGCGCAGCTGAAGGAGGTGCTGCGGGAGAACGAGCTGCTGCGCGGGGAGGCGGCGGCCAAGGAGAGCAAGCTCAGCTCCTCCATGAACTCCATCAAGACCTTCTGGAGCCCCGAGCTGAAGAAGGAGCGCGCGCTGCGCAAGGACGAGATGGCCAAGATCACCGTCTGGAAGGAGCAGTACCGCGTCATGCAGGACGAGGCCCAGGTGAGCACACACACACACACACACACACACACACACACACACACACACGGCCAAGATCACCGTCTGGAAGGAGCAGTACCGCGTCATGCAGGACGAGGCCCAGGTGAGCGCAGAGATACACACACACACACACACACACACACACTATACACACACTATACACACACACACACACACACACACACACACACACACACACACACACACACACACACACGGCCAAGATCACCGTCTGGAAAGAGCAGTACCGCGTCATGCAGGACGAGGCTCAGGTGAGCACACACACACACACACTATACACACACACACACACAATTATTTATTATTTTTTTTTTTTAGATCACGTTTTTAGTCGCGAACGTTGCGGTTAGAAAATCGCGTTCTATCATATCGCGATTAAATCGCAAATGCAATTAATTGTTCAGCCCTAACACACACACACACACACACGCTCATACACACACACACACCCACAAGAGATATACACACACACACACACACTCTCTCTCACACACACACACACACACACACATGCACACACACACACACACACACATGCGCTCATACACACACACAGGATCTCAGGCTGGAGTCAGTCTGCAAGGAGGAGATCCAGTGTGTGTGTGTGTGTGTGTGTGTGTGTGTGTGTGTGTGATGACATCTCATT
>NC_045167.1:26868791-26871291 GCF_900700415.2 Clupea harengus
ACAGAGAAATGAAGACAAGTGGTTTGAAAAAAGATAATTGTTTAAAATCACTCATCCCAAAACCCCAGTGACATAGAAGGAAGAATGAGATCATCACCAACTATAAAAGAAAACATTATAGTTCATGTCTAACTTGTAGAATACTTCCTGCGGAAGCGCTGGGATGCATCATCAGTGATGTATCCTTGGGTCATTGGGTGTTTCGGGTCTATTCGAACATCAGACACCCTCCCCCAGGCGACCCAGCCAGGGGTGATCAGTCCCCAGCTTGCATCCCAGCAGCATTTGACCACTGGGCCTCCCTTTTCAGCCAGAGCCACTTAGTGGCTCTCTCTGCGGCATCAATGGTTGATTTGATGGCCCTCTTCTTGCACAACCCCAAGATGCCTAGCTTAGTCAGAACTCTGCAGAGGGACTGGCCTGCAAAGCCCCGACATCCCACCTCAATAGGCTCACAGCGAGTGATCCAGCCCTGCCTCCTGCACTCCTCTGTCAACTCCTGGTACTTGGCACGTCTAAGGATAAATAATAAAATTGATCAATCGATTAATCAAAACCCTTTCTGGCCAATGTGGAGATCTAACTGTGAAGAACTAGCCTCAATATTAGCATTTATGCTCATGTACTAGCCTCAATATTAGCATTTATGTTCATGAACTAGCCTCAATATTAGAGCATTTATGCTCATGAACTAGCCTCAGTATTAGCATTTATGCTCATGAACTAGCCTCAATATTAGCATTTATGTTCATGAACTAGCCTCAATATTAGCATTTAAGTTAATGACCTAGCCTCAATATTAGCATTTATGTTCATGAACTAGCATAGCAATATTAGCATTTATGTTCATGAACTAGCCTCAATATTAGCATTTATGCTCATGAACTAGCCTCAATATTAGCATTTATGCTCATGAACTAGCCTCAATATTAGCATTTATGTTCATGAACTAGCCTCAATATTAGCATTTATGTTCATGAACTAGCCTCAATATTAGCATTTATGCTCATGAACTAGCCTCAATATTAGCATTTATGCTCATGAACTGGCCTCAATATTAGAACATTTAGAACTGCACCCGGACTAGAATAGAATAGACTGTATTTGTCATTGTGCATTAGATACACAACGAAATTTGTTTGTGCAACCACTAAAAAAAAGTGCAGTTGTGCTGGGTGGAGGGTATGAGGGTTGTGTGATTGTTTTAGTTCTGTGATGGCCCTGGGGATGAAACTGTTCTGCAGTCTGGAGGCTGTAGTGGCCGGTAGCGCCTGCCAGAGGGTAGCAGGGTGAAGAGATGGTTTGCGGGGTGAGTCTCATCCTTCAAAATGCCACATGCTCGGCGGAGGCAGCGTGTCCTAAAGATGTCGTCCAGGGGAGGCAGTCTTTATGATAGAACTGTTCCATTTCTAATGTATACAGATGATCTGGTGTTGTCATCACACACACACACACACTCACACACACACACACACACACACACTCTCACTCTCACTCTCTCTCACACACACACACACACACACACACACACCACACACACATGATCTGGTGTTGTCATCACCAACAGAACAGGGACGGAACAGGACTGGTCCACTCTGCATCAGTACTGCCAGTCCAGTCCCTAACAGTGGATTTAGATCAGGATGTTTCAAAATAAGAAAGAAAAGATTTAATTCCACATTAGGCCCTGATGTTTTAGATCACACAACCAGCTATAGTGATCGAGCCCTAGTTCTAAACGCCTCTGGCAGTTTCTCCACAGGCCGGAGTGTGTGTGTGTGTGTGGTAACTTCCTGTGACCTCTGTCTTCTTGGATCATGTCAGGGCTGTATGGTGGATGACGACACACACACAGACACACACACAGACACACACACACACAGACACACACACAGACACACACACACAGACACACACACACAGACACACACGCACAGGCACAGGCACACACACAGGCACAGGCACAGGCACAGGCACAGGCACAGGCACAGACACAGGCACAGGCACAGACACAGACACAGACACAGACACAGGCACAGGCACAGGCACAGGCACAGGCACAGGCACAGGCACAGACACAGACACAGACACAGACACAGACACAGACACAGACACAGACACAGACACAGACACAGACACAGACACAGACACAGACACAGACACAGACACAGACACAGACACAGACACAGACACAGACACAGACACAGACACAGACACAGACACAGACACAGACACAGACACAGACACAGACACAGACACAGACACAGAAGAATTGCAGAATAGTAGTAGTCTAATCGAATATTTCCCAGAGATTATAAATAGAAGTTTAACTTGAAATGCCCATCCCTAGTGAACAGATGGAGACTGGGTGACGCCTTTCTCTCTGTGTGACTGACACACACACACACACACACACACTCTCTCATACTCACTCTTGACAATGACGATTCGGTCTCCCTTTCTCTCCAACATCTATATACGCACACGCACTCACACACAC
>NC_045167.1:26878791-26881291 GCF_900700415.2 Clupea harengus
CTTGTTCACACAGGTAGGTGGTCCCAAAACATGCTCAAAACGTTTGCTGCCAGGGCTGTCAATTTGGGGTATCCTGGCAAAAGATACTGATAAAATGTGTTCAAGTCCGAAGACTCAAATTTGTCCTTTAAATTCTGGTCACATTGTAAATCGATATTTTTCAAGCTGTATATATCGACGGGCAGATCCGCAGCCTTGACTTTAAATGGCGAGCGGAAAAACTGCAAACTCGGTCTCAAGCTCACCAAAGACCTGAAACCGCTGCTCAAACTCTCGCAGCGATTCTGTCATTTTGACTTTGCAGCGACTCAGGTCAGCAGTAACTCCGGTCATTTGCACATTTTTGAAATGAAGGAAATGAGCAGCGGTGTCTCCCACAAAGTCAGCTTCAACTTAAATGCGCGTATGCTATCATAATATTCTGTGACAGCTTTCTTACGGCCTTGCAGCATCTGGTTGAGGATATTGAAGTGCTCTGTAATATCTACCATAAAGGCAAGATCCTGCAGCCATTCTGGGTTTGCCCTTTTTCTCCATGAACTGTCCATTTTCCTCTTGTAGATCAAAAACACGCTTCAGCATGGCACCTCGGCTTAACCACCTTACTTCAGTGTAGTATGGTAGGCCACAGGTGATGCCTTTATCACTGAGGATGCTGTCAAACTGACGGTGATTCAGCCCTTTCGCTCGGATGAAGTTAACAGTTTGGACAACCACTTTCATGACGTGATCCATTTTCTTAACGACTTGCAACACAATGCCTCCTGGGGCAAAATACAGTGAAATGTCCCAAAAGTTTGTCCTCCATTTGCAGCTTGTACTTTCTCCCTGAATTTTCGTCACAACGCCTGTTTTTCTCCCGATCATTGATGGTGCGCCGTCTGTAGCCACACTGACAGCACGGGTCCAGTCCACTCCGACCCGGTCCAGCGCTTCAACAAGACCGTTAAAAATGTCATTGGCTGTAGTGGTGTCTGTCATAGGTACCAACTCAAGGAACTCCTCGGTGACTGCCAAAGTCTCATCAACACCACGAATGAATATGGCCAGTTGAGCAACATCTGTAATGTCAGTGCTCTCATCGATTGCAACTGAAACTGAAAATGCTACGAATGACCTGACTTTATGTCTCTTTTGGCTATCCAAATCTGCTGCAAGATCGGCAATCCTATCTGTCACCGTATTCCTCGTAAGGCTAATGTTAGCAAAAGCTTGTCGCTTCTCGGGGCACACGATTTCTGCAGCCTTTAGCATACATGTTTTCACAAACTCACCCTCACAGTATGGCTTGGAGGCTGATGCTATTTCATTAGCAATAAGGTAGCTTGCTTTCACTGCTGCATCACTAACCTCTCGGCTCCGGGTAAAAACGGACTGCTGTTTCTTTAGATTTGCTAGTAGGTCATTTATCTTTTCTTTTCTTACTTGTCCTTGCAGGCGGTTGTATTTTTCGCCATGGTGAGTCCCATAGTGGCGCTTAATATTGTATTCTTTGAGCACAGAAACTTGCTGAGAACACAACAAACACACAGGTTTTCCGGTTACCTCTGTAAAAAAATAGGATGTGGTCCATTTTTCTTGGAAAATTCTGCACTCTGTGTCCACTTTTCTCTTTTTTGACAGAGACATCGTTTCACTTTTCTCACGATTTGACAGCAAAAGACCAGATGCATATAAAAAAGGCGGCTTAATGCTAATTGACCGTTCGCCACTTAGTTCCTGTTGCTACGTCCGACACAACTCTCAAACGCGCTATATCTGTCAGTGTCTCCGCGATATCCTCCAGATCAAGGCAAAAGAGACTGCAATATGCAGTGGAAGGATATATCCAAAACATTAAGATAAACAACGAAGTGAACACAACAATAATCGAAGCAAAAGCATACAGGGCTCAATAAAAAAAATGACAAACCCCATGACCTCTTCATTACATGCCACCAGCACACCCTTGTAGACTAGTCATGTTCTTTCACCGCTGGGTAAGATCTGTATATAATATTTCAAAGTAGCTAATTACCTACAAAGATTCTTTATGTTTAGTCTTTATTTCGTCTCTGGCGAGAGACTGGGGTGGTATCTATCTAGCATAGCTAGCTAGCTAGGATGGTGGCAATCTAGAGTACAGTACAGTAACGAAGCAGTGTGGAGCAAGACAGCTGCTGGTAACGTTATCGTTCAGGGGATGTGTGTGCATGTTGCCATTCACAAAATGGTACAAAGATTCAAATAAAAAAGTTCATAATGGCCTTTTGGGACGTTTTGATACACATTGATACAGTATTAAGATCCTTGCAACTAGCTGGCGTTTGCTATCGCTAGCTAGGATAGCTCAGTGTGCAATTTTACAGACGGTAACGTTAACATTTTGACGGTAATATTAACATTTTTATGTTAACATTAAAATATTTGTTGGAGAGACTAGTTATGTACTAGTAGTGGTAATAATACTAGTTGACATGACTGTTTTGGGGATGTTCTCTCAACTAGATAGTTAGCTAGG
>NC_045167.1:26906291-26908791 GCF_900700415.2 Clupea harengus
ACACACATAAATAACTTATGTACATAATGTCAGTAGCTGTTTGTGTGTGTGTGATAGAGACAGAGAAAAAGGGATATTTGATTTGCTGGTGTTACAAGACCAGGTTGAGTTTGAACAGCAGAAAGTGTGTGTGTGTTTGTGTGTGTGTTTCTGAGAGAGAGAGAAGGGGATAGATTTACTGCTGTGTGTGTGTGTGTTATTTATAAAGAGGGGGGGGACAGGCAGGAAAATTAGTCCAGGAAAGTTTTTCTTCACTCTGAAGGTCATTCAGTCTCCTGGATCCTTGTGGATAAACACACACACACACACGCGCACGTGATGGCAAGAGAGAGAGATAGGAGGAAGTGAGAGAGAGATAGGAGGAAGTGAGAGAGAGATGGGGGGATGAGAGAGAGATGGGGGGATGAGAGAGAGAGAGAGAGAGAGAGAGAGAGAGATATGGGGAGATGAGAGAGATGGGAGAGTTCAGCCATCATGCTTGGCCCCTGGCTTTTGTGTGTCTTGGAGCCAGAGCCATTCGACTCTGATTGTTGGCTTTTGTCTACAGCCACGACAAGATGGTTGAAGCCGAACATATTAGCATCCATATGGCCCTACCTGGCCAAAGCCCCGTTCAAGCTCGACCTCCAGACACACACACACACACACACACCCCTTCCCCTACACACCTATGTCATTGTCAATATGTTAATTCTACATTAGAAGAACTGTACATTTCTGTAATATCAATAGAAGACTGTCCTCGTAACAAAGGACCTTTCCTCACGGAAGAAGACGAGGCCTCGCCGAAGTACGGCATACTCTTTCAGGAAGTACAGCATACTCTTACAGGAAGTACAGCATACTCTTCCAGGAAGTTCAGCATACTCTTCCAGGAAGTACAGCATACTCTTACAGGAAGTACAGCATACTCTCACAGGAAGTACAGAATACTCTTTCAGGAAGTACAGCATACTCTTACAGGAAGTACAGCATACTCTTCTTTCAGGAAGTACAGCATACTCCTTCAGGAAGTACAGCATACTCTTACAGGAAGTACAACTCTTTCAGGAAGTACAGCATACCTCTTTCAGGAAAGTACAAGCATACTCTTACAGGAAGTACAGCATACTCCTTCAGGAAGTACAGCATAATCTTACAGGAAGTACAACTCTTTCAGGAAGTACGGCATACTCTCACAGGAAGTACAGCATACTCTTACAGGAAGTACAGCATACTCTTTCAGGAAGTACAGCAGGAAGTACAGCATACTCTTACAGGAAGTACAGCATACTCTTACAGGAAGTACAGCATACTCTTTCAGGAAGTACAGCATACTCTCACAGGAAGTACAGAATACTCTTTCAGGAAGTACAGCATACTCTTACAGGAAGTACAGCATACTCTTACAGGAAGTACAACTCTTTCAGGAAGTACAGCATACTCTTTCAGGAAGTACAGCATACTCTTACAGGAAGTACAGCATACTCTTCCAGGAAGTTCAGCATACTCTTCCAGGAAGTACAGCATACTCTTACAGGAAGTACAGCATACTCTTACAGGAAGTACAGCATACTCTCACAGGAAGTACAGAATACTCTTTCAGGAAGTACAGCATACTCTTACAGGAAGTACAGCATACTCTTCTTTCAGGAAGTACAGCATACTCCTTCAGGAAGTACAGCATACTCTTACAGGAAGTACAACTCTTTCAGGAAGTACAGCATACTCTTTCAGGAAGTACAGCATACTCTTACAGGAAGTACAGCATACTCCTTCAGGAAGTACAGCATACTCTTACAGGAAGTACAACTCTTTCAGGAAGTACGGCATACTCTCACAGGAAGTACAGCATACTCTTACAGGAAGTACAGCATACTCTTTCAGGAAGTACAGCAGGAAGTACAGCATACTCTTACAGGAAGTACAGCATACTCTTACAGGAAGTACAGCATACTCTTTCAGGAAGTACAGCATACTCTCACAGGAAGTACAGAATACTCTTTCAGGAAGTACAGCATACTCTTACAGGAAGTACAGCATACTCTTACAGGAAGTACAACTCTTTCAGGAAGTACAGCATACTCTTTCAGGAAGTACAGCATACTCTTTCAGGAAGTGCGGCATACTCTTTCAGGAAGTACAGCAGGAAGTACAGCATACTCTTTCAGGAAGTACAGCAGGAAGTACAGCATACTCTTTCAGGAAGTACAGCATACTCTTACAGGAAGTACAGCATACTCTTTCAGGAAGTACAGCATACTCTTACAGGAAGTACAGCATACTCTTCTTTCAGGAAGTACAGCATACTCCTTCAGGAAGTACAGCATACTCTTACAGGAAGTACAACTCTTTCAGGAAGTACAGCATACTCTTTCAGGAAGTACAACTCTTTCAGAAAGTACGGCATACTCTCACAGGAAGTACAGCATACTCTTACAGGAAGTACAGCATACTCTTTCAGGAAGTACAGCAGGAAGTAGAGCATACTCTTACAGGAAGTACAGCATACTCTTACAGG
>NC_045167.1:26953368-26955868 GCF_900700415.2 Clupea harengus
GTGTGTGTGTGTGTGCAGATGGAAGCGCTCCCATCTCTCCCTAAAGAGTCTTTCTGGAGCTCACAGCCCTCCCTCCCTCACCCCTCTATCTCTGTCACACAGGATGGATCAACCAATGAGCGGCCGCCTCTCAGACCGCTGACCAATCGGAGGGCAGAGATGGAGCACATGACCGATGGAGCTCCTCCTCCGGGGGTCTTTCTGATACAGACACACGAATATAAACTTCATCTCATTATTGCCATCCGTAATTGCTAGTCATCTTCACCCTTATTAATATATATATTTATATTCATCATAACCCTAATTAATAGATATCTCTTTTTGATGTCACAGTCTTCAGAGTCTGTAGAGGGTTGAGGTCCGTCATCGCCAACGCTCTCCTTCCCTCTCTCCCTCCCCCCCCCTCTCGTTCATTCCCTTTCTCCCTCCCTCGTTCATTCCCTCTCTCCTTCCCTCTCTTGTTCCTTCCCTCTCTCCCTCCCTCGTTCCTTCCCTCTCTCCCTCCCTCTCTTGTTCCTTCCCTCTCTCCCTCCCTCCCTCTCTCTCTCTCTCTCCCTCCTTCCCTCTCTCCCTCCCTTGTTCTTTCCCTCTCTCCCTCCCTCGTTCCTTCCCTCTCTCCCTCCCTCTCTTGTTCCTTCCCTCTCTCCCTCCCTTGTTCTTTCCCTCTCTCCCTCCCTCCCGCCCGCCCTCCTTCCCTCTCTCCCTCCCTTGTTCTTTCCCTCTCTCCCTCCCTCATTCCTTCCCTCTCTCTCTCTTTCCCTCTCTCCCTCCCTCGTTTCTTCCCTCCCTCCCTCATCCCTCCCTCCCTCTCTCCCTCCCTACTTGCAGACGAACTGGTCGACGAGCGAGGTGCAGCGCCTGCACTTGACGTAGCAGCACCAGTGAAACTTGCAGTGGCAGCGCTCGTGCTTGACGGTCTTGAACTGGTCGTAGCCGCGCCCGCAGCACATGAGCTCGCAGCCGTCCATGCCCTCCGACGTCTTGTTGCAGAGGCGCCCGTGGGTGCCCAGCGAGCCCGTGCTCTGGTTGCGCAGGCAGTAGTCGGGGCTGGGGTCGATGTACACCAGGTCGTCGGCGGTGGGCGGGTTGAAGCGGTTGTTCACCTGCTCCAGCTTGCTGCGTCGGCCGATGCGCATCGCCGTGGCGCTGTCGTACTTCTCCTTCAGGAACTCGCCCACGCGCCGGAAGTCGGCCAGCTGGAGCCAGCAGGTCTTCAGGCTGCACGAGCCGGACACGCCGTGGCACTTGCACGCCACGTTAGCCTGGTTGTACACCGCCTGCAGGGGGCGCCAGAGAGAGAGGCAGAGAGAAACGCAGATTAACCTCACTGTTCCATAACACAACATGTAGTAAAGGCAGATTAACCTCACTGTTCCATTACACAACATGTCTGTCAACCAATTTAAGAGCCTTTTAGATGCTAAGGATGTGCCTCAATGCTGTTGTTTGAAAATGATTCTCTGATTTAATTTTTTTTTTTACTTTATGTTATTTTATTTATTTATTTATTTATTTTTTATACTTAATTTCTGAGTTGTTTAATGTGTTTTGTTTATTTATTTTGTCTGTTTTGTTATGGTTTGTTTATTTATTGTTCATCTGTATTATGTAGCCTCAATCAGGGCATTGCTGCAAAAGAGCCCTGTGCTCAGTCAATTCTCCCTGAATAAACAATGATGATGATGATGATGATGATGATGATGATGCAGTAAAGGCAGATTAACCTCACGGTGCAAACCCATGACAGCGACGCGATACGCTTCCATCGCTTTGAGTGGGCGTGTTGTAGCGTGTGGAAATAGCATTTTCAAACTGTCAGAGACGACACCAAACAATCTGATTGGCCGCTGCCGGGTTAAAATCGCTCCTCATTTGCATAGGATTCAACATTTTCCAACTTTTACCGGTCGCGTCGGCCAAAACGGTGCTCTACGTCACAATGGATTGGCTCCCGTTGAAATGCATGGGATTTAGAATATCGCGTCGCTCGTAACGGTGTCATGGGTTTGCACCGTAACTGTTCCATTACACAACATGTGAGTGTGAGTGTGTAGCTTAAAGACATGCATTGCATCGTATGAATATGAATGAATGTTGGTGGTGGTCGGAGGGGCCATAGGCGCTGATTGGCAGCCACGCTTCTGTCAGTCTGCCCCAGGGCAGCTGTGGCTACTGATGTAGCTTACCACCACCGGTATGACTGTGTGAATGATTACTGGACTCTGGACTCTGTAAAGCGACTTCGGGTATATAGAGAAGCGCTATATAAGATTGAATTGATTGATTGATAGTAAAGGCAGATTAACCTTCCTGTTCCATTACACAACATGTAGTGAAGGCTTAGAGGTGTATTGTATTCAGTGCTCTTCCAAACATTCTCCATTCCATTCCACTCCATTCCATTCTCCTTAGAAACGGCACAAACACAAAACGGAACCATACTGCCCCCTTGTGGCTAAATAGTGAAGCGCAGGATGTTTCCCCCGCTGGGGCTCAG
>NC_045167.1:26968368-26970868 GCF_900700415.2 Clupea harengus
GAGGCTGTGTGTGTGTGTGTGTGTGTGTGTGTGTGTTGGTGCTTTCAAACTCTGGGAGTTTTTTTTATTTCTTCCACCCAGGTCATTTCCTTTCTCTGCCTACTTCTATAGAATGGCAGAGGGGTGTGTGCGTGTGTGTGTGTGTGTGTTAGAGGCGACATGAATCATTTTGTATTTCAATCGGTAGGTATTGTGTGAGCGCGAGGGAGCATGTGAGAGAGTAAGAGCACGAGCACAAAGGAGTTACCCGTTTGGAAAATTTCAGTTTTCCATCAAAGTTCGCGCGCCCTGTAATCCCCTTTCACCTCGGGTCCGGCGCTTTATTTGAGTGCACGAGCACGCGATAAACTCCCGTAATCCTCCCGTGAATAAGAATATAAAGCGCCTCCTGCGGACCCTCCTCACACTGACGAGAAGCGCGAGAAGATAAACTGGCCTATAAGCGTTCTAATATGGGTGCTCGGATGGCCAAACAGAACGGAGCGAGATGGGGGACAGCCAAGCAATATTGTGGCAACTCTACAGTTAATTAATTGTGAGTGTGTGTGTGTGTGTGTGTGTGTGTGAGAGAGTCATTGTGTGCGTGTGTGAGAGAGAGAGAGTCATGTCTTGACAGTTGTAGAAGATGCTCCAAACTCAAGATGGTGCACCATTATTAATCAGGGATTAAACACCATTATCAATCAGGGATTAAACACCATTATCAATCAGGGATTAATCACCATTATCAATCAGGGATTAAACGCCATTATCAATCAGGGATTAAACGCCATTATCAATCAGGGATTAAACGCCATTATTTATCAGGGATTAATACCCTAATACCCTACCTTGCAGACACACACACACTCTGACCCTACCTTGCACACACACACACACACACTCTGACCCTACCTTGCAAACACACACTCACTCACTCACACACTCACACACACACACACACACACACACACACATATATATATAGACATATATACAGACATATATACTGTAGATGTCTATACACACACACACACACACACACACACCTGGTGCACTGCAGGTCAACAGGAACTGCCCACATCTCTGACATCAGCTCTAAAGCTCTATTACCCCAGACCTGCTCCTGGGTTTGACTGACATGCTGGAGGCCCAATCCTGATTCTGGACTCATGTGCATCAGGACAGGGATTGGCTGAGAAAGCTCAGAAAGAATAAGGCCCGCCTCTGTAGTAATGTTCAGGTCAGAAGCCACCTAACACACTCACTCTCTCTCTCTCTCACACACACACACACACACATAGACACACCATCTTATTAAACCCATATCCTTTTGGTCATCTAACACACTCACTCTCTCTCACACACGCACACACTCTCACACACGCACACTCACACACACACAGACACACCATCTTATAAAACCCCTATCCATGTTACCCTTCTAATCAACTAACACTCACTCACTCACACACACACAGGCACACACAGACACACACTCACTCACTCACTCACACACACACAGGCACACACAGACACACACTCACTCACTCACACACACACACAGGCACACACAGACACACACTCACTCACACACACACATATACACCATTTTATAAACCCCTATCCATGATCTGATCATCTAAACCCAGCAGCCTATTTAATTCCTCCGTATAGACTAGGTGTACACGCACACACTCACACATACGCACACAAACACACACTCACACAGAGAGAGAGAGAGAAAGAGAGGCTATAGTGTGTCTGTGTGTGTGTGTGACAGTGAGTGTGTTAGTGTGTCTGTGCATGTCTGAGAGTATGTGTGTGTGTCTGTCCGTGTGTGTGTGTGTGTGTGAGAGAGAGAGTCGAAACCTATTTTTCTTTTGGAACTTCTTTTGACGGCACGTTGACTTTGGTGGAGGCAGACGCCACGAGACGCCACTCGATTTCCGAGCGTCTGCGCATGATAATGCTGGCGCGGGCCCTTTCATCCCGGCTAATCCACACCCGCGAGCCCAGCCGGTCACCCCACCCCCCGCGGAACGCCCCTGCCCCCACCGCCCGTGCGCTATATAGGCCCTCGGCAACAGGAAACGGCACACCGGTCAAACGGGTTTGAAATGTGAAGCTGGTTTCCCCAATTGTATTGTATTAATGGCAGTGATATGCTATTCCCCGAAGCTATTATCTAAACTATTGTCATGTGTGCTTTTAACATGTATTGTGGCCACCACGTCAAATGTCAAATTGGGTTTCGCCAAATGTATTTAATTTCGATACGACAGTAAATGGAGCAAGTTGTTTGTAGTCTGAATTGAAACGAAAGGAATGCAGTGTGTACATCAGAGTTTTATACACAGCACCGAATCTTGAGCCTTTCTGTTTTGACACATCAATCAGTCTCTCCCACACACACAGACACACAGACACACACACTCTTTTGATACATCAGCGCCCAAACGGAAACTTTTTGAAGCTTAGCCCTTCCGTGTACTTGATCGCAAAAACCTGCTGATACTCA
>NC_045167.1:26983368-26990868 GCF_900700415.2 Clupea harengus
ACTTTTACACCACTGTCACGAATACAAATCACGTTTCGATACCCCCTAATGGACAGTGTACACGTGTATTTGTTGACAAGCTGAAGGATATGGAACTGGCAAAGAAAGAAAATGATTTTGAAGCTGTTAATTGATGGTAAAAATTGTTGCATAATGTTACTTTAAATGTAGCAATTGGCTGCTCACTTGCCAAGTCTGCCTAGACCTAGTAGCGAGTAGTAGCATAGCCACATGCTAGCATAGCCACACCCCTAGCGTAGCCACACCGCTAGCGTAGCCCAGATGTGGCTTTGCCTAGAGTAGTCCTAGTAGCGAGTAGTAGCATAGCTAGCGTAGCCGCTAGTGCCCAGATGTGGCTTTGCCTAGAGTAGACCTAGTAGCGAGTAGTAGCGTAGCCACACCGCTAGCATAGCCACACCGCTAGCATAGCCGCTGGAGCCCAAATGTGGCTTTGCCTAGAGTAGTCCTAGTAGCGAGTAGTAGCATAGCCACACCACTAGCGTAGTCCTAGTAGCGAGTAGTAGCATAGCCACACCACTAGCGTAGTCCTAGTAGCGAGTAGTAGCATAGCCACACCACTAGCGTAGTCCTAGTAGCGAGTAGTAGCATAGCCACACCACTAGCGTAGTCCTAGTAGCGAGTAGTAGCATAGCCACACCGCTAGCGTAGCCGCTGGAGCCCAGATGCGGCTTTGCCTAGAGTAGTCCTAGTAGCATAGCCACACCGCTAGCGTAGCCGCGGGCAGTGACTTGTCTTCCACAATATCTTCTTACATTATTCCGTATAAGGTGTCCACACACACATATGCAATTATTATAATTAATAGGCAAATATAATTATATATATTCGTATTTATTATTCTGTACATAAAAGGTTTGCTTGAACAGATACATGTGTAGATGTGTAGCCTGAGGGGGTTAAGGGTCGGGGGTCAGGGGTGACATGCTCAGTCTTTCGCTCGGGGCCCCAAAGACCCTAGAGACACCCCTCATAATCATAAGAAATTATAAGATGCAAATAAATTAAATACAAATCTTAATATGATTTCTTATTATTTATCACAATATTTAAATTAATAGGAAAACTTAAAATTAAACATTTTATTAAACAGTAGCACTACAATGTTATTGAGGAAATCACTGTAGCATTAAATAATAATAATAATACATTTTATTTCACAGCGCCTTTCATGTCACTCAAGAACGGTTTACAATTTAAAACAGGAGCAAACAAATAACAAAACAATTAAAATTAAAAGTGCAAGTAAAAACATCATGGCAACTACAGTGAGAATGCAATCCTGAAAAGGTGGGTTTTGAGAGAGGATTTGAACTGAGGGAAGGAGTCAATGTTTCGGATGTCAGGTGGGAGTGAGTTCCAGAGTTTGGGAGCAGAGCGGCTGAAAGCTCTGCTCCCCATGGTGGTAAGCCGGGCAGAGGGGACAGTTAGGTGGATGGAAGAGGAGGATCTGAGGGAGCGGGTGGAGGTGGCAGTGTGAAGGAGGTCAGACAGGTAAGGAGGGGCAAGGTTGTGGATGGCTTTAAAAGTATGAAGAAGAATTTTAAAGTTTAAATGAAGAAATAATGTTGCAACTCGTCTCCCCAAACTTATTTCTTGAAACTATGCTTAGCAAATGTAAACAAAACCAGCAGCCTGTTGTAGATACAATGTATGAAACTGATAGTAGGCAAAAACTCTTATCAACATTTTTTTTTTTTTAATGAGATCTTAAAATAAGTGTAAAAAAAACTGTTGTGGTTGATATTCAGATCACTTTTAGCTCTGGTTGTTGCCCACCTTAGAGCCCCCCAGGCCCACCCAGCTCATGTGCCCTGCTGTGCCACTAGGACACACAATCAAATATCCGACTTCACATCAAACTAGTTTTAAAAGGGAGTTACAATTACATCAAAACAGCCAATCTAACGTACACCAGGAAGCTTAACAATACAGTAAGGCGATTCAGCTCGCACACAAAGGGTTAAAAGTAAAGTGAACTGAATTGTAAGAAGTTGGTTTCCAGGGGAACTATTCTTACTGTTCCAGCTGAGTTGGGACAAACCACTCGCTTTCTCACGGGAGGGGTGAATGGAATAGGACCACACGAAACCATTTCATATGTGCTTTGATTAACATGTGCTTACAAACACGGAATCTAGGAGGTGTTCTGTAATCCACTTTCATATCTGAGAGGGTTTGTGTTTGTCAATCTCGCTGTTTTATTGTTTTTGAGTTTGCCTTTCCCCCCCGCAGCGGCTCGATGCTAGCGGCCCTGCCAAGTCAGTTTGAAACGATCAGACAAAGGCAGCAGGAAGCCCCACGGCTTGGCAATGCGTGCGAGCTGAGCTCAAATACTAAACGAAAGCCCCTCTCTTTTTTCCGTTCGCGGAGTCGCGCCGACGCTCGAATACATCTGAATTTCTCTCACGACGAATGTTTGGAAGAGTTTCGAGGGCTTTTGAAAATGTACGACCGTCTGGATCCTCGACTCGACCGAAGGCGTTCGTCTCAACACAAAATGGGTAGCGCTGCCTGAGCGACCGCCCGTGTTTCACCCGTTGGTGAGGGTTTACGTTGGAAGCTTTTTGGGCTTTTTTGCATTTGAATCCTACTGCGCAACCAGACGGATCACGTGGGACGGTGGAGTTGATCGATTTGCACAGTTAAATGTGAAAAGAGAAACGGAGAACGACTGGGAAAAAGCTTTTTTTCCGGATAAGGACTATACTTGGCGAAGGGGGGGGAAATAGAGGTGGGCTTACCGAAGTAGGCTATTTTTTTTTACTCGGACGTAAGATGGAGACGCACATATCGTGCCTCTTCCCGGAAATCTTAGCCATGATCTTCAGCTACTTGGAGGTAAGGGACAAAGGCAGGGTGGCCCAAGTCTGTACGGCTTGGAGGGACGCGTCTTACCACAAATCTGTGTGGCGGGGGGTGGAAGCGAAGCTGCATCTGAGAAGGGCGAACCCGTCGCTGTTCCCCAGCCTTCAGGCCCGGGGCATCCGGCGGGTGCAGATTCTCAGCCTGCGGCGGAGCCTGAGCTACGTGATCCAGGGTATGCCAAACATCGAGAGCCTGAACCTCAGCGGCTGCTACAACTTAACGGATAACGGCCTGGGGCACGCGTTCGTCCAGGAGATCCCGTCCCTGCGGGTGCTCAACCTCAGCCTGTGCAAGCAGATCACCGACTCCAGCCTGGGCCGGATCGCGCAGTACCTGAAGAACCTCGAGGTGCTCGAGCTGGGCGGCTGCAGCAACATCACGAACACGGGGCTGCTGCTGATCGCGTGGGGGCTGCACCGGCTCAAGAGCCTGAACCTGCGCAGCTGCCGGCACGTGTCTGACGTTGGCATCGGGCACCTGGCGGGCATGACCCGCAGCGCGGCAGAGGGCTGCCTGAGTCTCGAGTACCTCACGCTCCAAGACTGCCAGAAGCTCACGGACCTGTCGCTCAAGCACATCTCCAAGGGCCTGACGCGGCTCAAAGTTCTCAACCTGAGTTTCTGCGGGGGGATCTCTGACGCGGGCATGATACACCTCTCGCACATGACCAGCCTGTGGACGCTCAACCTGCGCTCGTGCGACAACATCAGTGACACCGGCATCATGCACCTGGCCATGGGCACGCTCAGACTGTCGGGCCTCGACGTGTCTTTTTGCGACAAGATCGGCGACCAGAGCCTGGCGTACATCGCGCAGGGCCTTTATCAGCTCAAGTCGCTGTCTCTCTGCTCGTGCCACATCAGTGACGATGGCATCAACCGAATGGTGCGACAGATGCACGAGCTGAGGACCCTGAACATTGGCCAGTGTGTGCGGATAACGGACAAAGGATTGGAGCTCATCGCGGATCATCTGACCCAACTGACGGGGATCGATCTGTATGGATGTACTAAGATCACTAAACGGGGACTCGAACGGATAACTCAGCTCCCCTGTCTTAAGGTTTTGAACCTGGGCCTGTGGCAGATGACCGAGAGCGAGAAAGTGAGGTGAAACTTGGTGAGATTTTAGAGAGGGGAGGGGGGGTGGGGGTGTTTGGGGAGAGGAGGAGGAGGAGGAGGAGGAGGGGAGGGGGGTGAGAGAGGGCGGGGAGATTTTCTTTATTTAAAAAAAGAGAAAGGATCCGCTCAGTGTAGTGGTGGTCGGTATTTAATGTATTAAAACGGCAAGAAATGTGACTTATTTTAAGCGAAATCTAAAAAAAAGAGTATTTTTTACCTAAAGTTAAATTAACAGGATATTTGGGCCATTTTATCCACAACTAAAAAAAAAAAAAACTTTTTAAATTGTATTTCTTATCAAGTCGCAATATAGTCGCTTAACCCTCCTCCTCCTTCTTAAACTATCGCGCCTAAAACAGTTCGGCTACCTCGCGGATGTTGTTTGTGTATCTTGTGTTTCTTTTAAAAGAGAGAAAATGTTTGACAAATTGTGCCTAGGAATCGCCCCTCCCCCATCGCGTCTCTCGCTTCAGCGTCGCAGAATAAAGAGAGGGCCTAACTACCTTTGTTAATTTGCCCCGAAAACGGTCAGCTAAAGACAGACAGAAAGGAAGGCGAGTTTCACAGCCAAGTCTGGCTCATTTGAAAATAAAAATCGACTTTATGCAAAGACGGAGAAAATAGCCTACTGGTTTTTATATACAAAAAAAAAAGCTTTTCTTTCTTTTCTCAATTGTTTTTAGTTGTTAGGTCAACTTACTAGGCCTCTCAAAGCCTTGGGTTCAAGCTTTTTGGATAAGGAGTGTCTTCGGCTATTGTGTTTTATGCTTGTGTAAGCAGATATTCTTAAATAATTGCTGTTATTCAGAGCATTGTACTTCAAATTGAAGTTATTTCTTTATAGAAATACCCTTTTGAATCAGTCGTTTCCCGTTCAGCTGCGTCCGCCCGACCGTCGGCACTATACGCCTCCCGAAATACAACCGTGTGTGTGAGATGGAAGGATTGTGTCCCGTTTTAAAAGAAAATCTAAATTTATATCAGAGGACATGTTTTAAAACAAGGGGCAATCGATTTTTTTCTCGGGTAACAAGCAAGCGCGTGACAGGCCTATGTACCATGATGTGTGGCACATGCAACATGTATTAAGTCCTGCTGAAAGAGATACTGTGTTTTAATGTACTGTAAATGTATTTGTAAAAAAGAAGAAAAGAATCCCAAATTAAATTGTTTTATATTCTTACAGCAAACATTAAAGTTGATATTTATATAATAAAATAACCAACACGGCTGGTTTTGTTCCATGTGATGGTTTTGTATAGGTGGATCTGTAGGAGTCGAGTGGTGTTTGTTTGGTATTTGAGATGCAATCGTGTTGACTGCATGGCTTTAAGGAACACATGCTAGATAAGGAAGCGACATTGTTTACGGCTTTTAGACGGGTTCCTTACGTGGCTTGAAGCAACGTGTGGTTTTGGAATTTGATCTGAATGCTGAAACACAAAAGCATATCAGAAATGAGATTCCATCGATTATTCCTGTTTTAGCTGGATTAATATGACGTTCAAGGCGATGTGGGGCTTATCGTCTGGTTTGTTACATTATTTACGAGGCGCAACAAAATGGATGCTACCCCGTGACGAGGTTCCGTCAATGTTTCATATTAATGTGATAAGGCGGCTGTTAGCCTAATTATGATGAGAAAAGCGAATTTTCTAGAATCGCTGTCGCGGTAGATCTTGGTATTGAGTCGCTCCTGTGGAACAAAAGCCTTTTTTCTTTTACGGTATTTTAGCACCGGACTTGTAAATATAGTGTTGTTTTCAGTGTCGTAGCGAGTGGTTAAACGGTCTCTGCGCTGAGAGCAGGGTGGTTGGCGGCCTTAGCTATTGTTTCCCAGAGTTAAGAAGCCAGGTTTGAATGTTTCTTCTCCTTGCTCAGTCACGCATACCCGATCAGAGAGATGGCGCGACCCACGGGAGCTGTCCCCCTCCCCCTCCCCTCCCCCGAGAACTCTGCCGCCGGCCTCCTCCTCCACAACACACACACACACACTTTTCAAACATTCCTCACCACTACTCAGAGCAGTTCAGCTTTCTTCTTCTGGCCAGTGTGTGTGTGTGTGTGGCCAGCGGGGTGTGTGTGTGTGTGTGTGTGTGTGTGTGTGTGTGTGTGGCCAGCGGGGTGGGGAGTTAAACGGGAGTGGGGGCAGAACTCACCGGCAGTTCCCCCTTTGCATTGAAAAGCTCAGTTCCTCTTTCTGAGAATCAGCGCAACTTTAAATAAAAACAGAGTACACAGACAGATAGATCAGTGTGTGCTATGGTGTGTGTGTGTGCTATGGAGTAGACAGACAGATAGATCAGTGTGTGCTATGGTGTGTGTGTGTGTGTGCTATGGAGTAGACAGACAGATAGATCAGTGTGTGCTATAGAGTGTGCGTGTGCTATGGAGTGTGGGGCTCATGGCAGTTGTTTTATAATTAGGGTTATTTTATATAATCACCAGTGATGACTGTGCTGCTAGGTTCTACGTGTTGGTTATTTTATATAATCACCAGTGCTGCTAGGTTCTACGTGTGGGTTATTTTATATAATCACCGGTGATCACTGTGCTGCTAGGTTCTAGGTGTGGGTTATTTTATATAATCACCAGTGATGACTGTGATGCTAGGTTCTAGGTGTGGGTTATTTTATATAATCACCAGTGATGACTGTGCTGCATGTTCTGCTAAGGCTCATGGTATGATTGCTATCTCTCAGACAGGGGTGTGTGTGTGTGTGTGTGTGTGTGTGTGTGTGTTTGCCATCCCTTGCTGATGGATGGGTGTGTGAGCCTCCTCTCTATGATAGAGGTGTGTGTGTTTGCCATCCCTTGCTGATGGGTGTGTGTGTGAGAGCCTTCTCTCTATGATAGAGGTGTGTGTTTGCCATCCCTTGCTGATGGGTGTGTGTGTGAGAGCCTTCTCTCTATGATAGAGGTGTGTGTTTGCCATCCCTTGCTGATGGGTGTGTGTGTGTGTGTGTGTGTGAGAGCCTCCTCTGTCTGATAGAGGTGTGTGTGTGTTGAGCCCCGTCTCTCTCTGCTGGTGTGTCTGTGTGTCTCCAACAGGAACAGGGTCTCTCTTTACTGCTGATATTATGAGCGTGGGGAACGTCTCTGAAAGATACCCCACATTAGCAACACCGTGCTAATCCCCCCCCCCCCGTATCACCTGTGGTCTGGAGGTGTCACTGCTACAGTAATAGTGTGTGTGTGTGTGTGTGTGTGTGCGCTACAGTACTAGAGCCTTTGAAGTCTGATTGGGGGAGGAAAGAGTACTAGTGTGTCTGAAGTTAAGAGAAGCACACACACACACAGGCTGAAGTTGAGACACACACACACAGGCTGAAGTTGAGACACACACACACACAGACTGAAGTTGAGACACACACACAGGCTGAAGTTGAGACACACACACACAGACTGAAGTTGAGACACACACACACACACACACAGGCTGAAGTTGAGACACACACACACAGGCTGAAGTTGAGACACACACACACACACA
>NC_045167.1:26993368-26995868 GCF_900700415.2 Clupea harengus
TGTGGTTAGAAGTAGCCTGTGTACGGCGTGTGTGTGTGTGTGTGTGTGTGTGTGGTTAGAAGTAGTCTGTATACGGCGTGTGTGTGTGTGTGTGTGGTTAGAAGTAGCCTGTGTGTGTGTGTGTGTGTGTGGTTAGAAGTAGCCTGTGTACGGCGTGTGTGTGGTTAGAAGTAGCCTGTGTGTGGTTAGCTAGCACGTCAGGTACAGGACTGTGTCGTCGAGAAATATGTGATGTTACTAGATGTATTTGTGTGTGTGTGTGTGTGTGTTCATAGCTAGCTCCGTCTACGCCAGAGAAAGAGCGAGAGAGGGAGTGTGTGTGTGTGTTTGAGTGTGTGTTTGAGTGTGTGTGTGCGAGAGGGAGACAGAGTTGTGACAGTGTTTGACTGATGTCAGCTGACCTAGGGGTGGGGGGGGGGGGGGCAAGGCTGTCAGCCACAAAGCAAGAGGGTCTCTCATACACACACACACACACACACACACACACACTCCCCTAGACACCAATACACACAGTCTCTTTCTCACTCCCAAAACACACCCATACACACACACCCAAAACACACCCATATCCCATGTACACACACAGCCTTCTGGTGCCTCACAGTTCACCGATTCCAAGCTGTCGACACACTCCGCGCACACACACACACACACACACACACACACCCTCATATGATCTCCAGTAAGGATGCAGCACACTGGTACCTCTGTCCACTACTCTGTGTGTGTGTGTGTGTGTGTGTGGTGCAGGGAAAGACTACACCAGTGCCGGCGTGCTCCGACAGAGTGTTGGGAATCAGTGTGTGTGTGTGTGTGTGTGAAGAGGTGTTTCTGTGGGGTTGGATTGGGCAAAGTGGTGTGTGTGTGTGTTGAGCTGCGAGAGGTGTGTGTGTTGAGCTGGGAGGTATGTGTGTGTGTGTTGGGCTAGTAGAGGAATGTGTGTGTGTGTGTGTGTGTGTAACCAGGAGGGGTGGTTGCCTTACGTCACACAGGGCCAACAGCACCACACACAGCAGGAGAGTGGAAGAACGTGTGTGTTTGTGTTTCTTTAAAAAGACGAGGAGAGAGTGTGTGTGTGTGTGTGTGTGTGTGAGTGAGAGAGTGGGTGGGGGATGCGGTGGTATGAAGTTTGTAACAGACCTGGTGCTGACCTTGATTCTGTGTGTGTGTGTGTGTGTGTGTGTGTGTGTGTGTGTGATGGGTATTCTATATTGGGGTATTCTGATGAGCTGTGTGCATGTGTGTGTTTCTGTGCGTTTTGCTGAGTGTGTGAAAATGGTGGAGGGAGTGCGTGCGTGTGTGTGTGTGTGTGTGTGTGTGTGGGGTGGCCTGGACAGAGGCTGTGTGTGGGCTGCTGAGTGGATCTGTTCAGGAAAGTAGTGAGAAGATAGTGAGAAGTGTGTGTGTGTGTGTGTGTGTGTGTGTGTGTGTGTGTGTGTGGTGTGTGTGTGTGTTTTGGCGGTCACTGGGACACACCTGTGTTGTGTGTGTGTGTGCTGGACTCTCACCTCCTGTTATTAGCTGCTATAAATAAAAGTGTTTGGGCAGGACTGTGTGTGTGTGTGTGTGTGTGTGTGTGTTTGAAAATATGGAATGTTCACAAAAAAAAGTTTTGGGCTTTTTAGGTACCAAAGATGGAATTTGTGTTATTCTACATTCTGTGTGTGTGTGTGTAAAGAGTGTGTTATTGTACATTCTGTATGTGTGTGTGTGTGTGTGTGTGTGTGTGTGTGTGTGTGTGTGTGTGCGTAAAGAGTTTGTTATTCTCCATTCTGTGTGTGTGTGTGTGTGTGTAAAGAGTGTGTTATTCTACATTCTGTGTGTGTGTGTTAATCTATATTCTGTGTGGGTTAGCACTCCAGAGTACAGCATGTTGATCTACATTCTTTTTTTCTACAGTGTGTGTGTGTGTGTGTGTGTGTGTGTATGTGTGTGTGTGTGTTAACTCAGTGTGTGTGTATATGTTAACTCAGTGTGTGTGTGTGAGTGTGTGTGTATGTTAACTCAGTGGGTGTGTGTGTGTGTGTGTGTGTGTGTGTGTGTGTGTGTGTGTGTTCTACATTCGGTCAAATGCCTCTTGGGAGGTGCAGATCGGACAGGAACTAGAATGCTGTAGTTTTCATGTTACACACATACACACACACACATACACACACACACACACTCACTGAGTTAACATACACACACTCACTGAGTTACACACACACACACACACTGAGTTAACATACACACACTTACTGAGTTAACACACACACACACACACTCACTGAGTTAACATACACACACACACACTCACTGAGTTAACATACACACACTCACTGAGTTACACACACACACACACACACACACACACACACACATACACACACACTCACTGAGATAACATACACACACACACACACACACTCACTGAGTTAGCATACACACACACACACTCACTGAGTTAACATACACACACACACACACACTCACTGAGTTAACATACACACACTCACTGAGT
>NC_045167.1:27002850-27005350 GCF_900700415.2 Clupea harengus
CACATACGAACACGCACAGACACAAACAAACACACACACTCATGAAAACACACACACCCACACCCACACACACACACCCACACACACGGCCTCCTCTCCACCCTCAAGTCTCAGAGTACCAGGGGGGTATTCGTCGTAGCTCGCTAAGCGGTTTAGCGAGCTAATTTTCAGGCTAAGATAAAAAACACCCTTCTTTTTGGTTCGTGGACGCAACTTTTGATAAATCACCATAGTTACTAGGGATGGGCATTCGATTAAATTGTCTTAATCGATCGTCGGGAGAATTAACGATCGATTTTCGATTAATCATTAATATTTTTATATTAAAATTCACTATTTATAGGCTATATTAAAATGCAGTGAAAATAGAAAAAACACAGCGTGTTTCCTCATTGAGATCTTTATTACAAGATGGACAACTCTTGTGGCAGTTAAACGGGATCCGTTCAATGGTTACACTTGAAAATATGCGCTGCTGTACTCTTAAGCAGCGGAGCCGACAGCTAGAAGCCGGTGCTCATAAACACAACTGACCTTCGTTTTTTTTTTCTCTCTAACTAATTAATCTCACATTTTGAAATTCATTCATCTAGATTAATCGTGATTAAAAGTTTGTTTTCTTCTAAAGACTAAATCTTATAAATTAACGAGTAATCACTTCAGACAGCGTGTATTTTAGACACTGTTGTTTAATTGTATTTTTTTCGTGCTCTCTCGCCATCAGCCAAGGAATGTATGCGAGACACAATGGTGCCCCTCGACGGTAAATCGTAAGAATTGTCCCCTAAAGCAATTCGAATCACCTCAGTCAGCCCACCGTCTTCAACTATGTTGATGGGCCGACAGTCACCGGCAACCTAAACTGCTACAGCGTTGGTAACCTTTTCACGGACTGGTCTAGTTAGTTTCCTAGAGAAGTCGTGGAGTGTGGGTTGGCGACCATCTAACCTGGGACTGCTTTCTGTCGGGTGCTTTGCATTAAGGTGATAACTTAAACACGAGCTGCTTCTGTGATAGCTACATTCAGCTTGACAAATGCTACATACAACTTTAGTTTTGTCGATTGTTCTTTCATTTTGCCTCTTAAACAGAAACTTTCCGCCCAACAATCCCTCAGCTCTCTCCATCTTCAACTACCGTCTCGGTCTCTTCTATCTAACTGACTGCAGACAAGGGGCGGTTTCGTGCCATGGGTCAACGCGCACCGGAAGTAAACAAAGTTGCGTTAACTGCGTTCAAATATTTGATTGCATTAATCTCCGCCACAATAATCTCATAGAATAACGCGTTAACTTTGACAACCCTAAAATAAATAAATTACACGCACACTACGCAGGAGAACATGTTTTAATCGATGAAAAAATTATTTCATCAAGGAAATTCTTAATGATCAATTAATCGATCGTCGATGAATTATGCCCATCCCTAATAGTTACATATCGATTAGCACTAACCTGCTCCAGGGCAGGCTAACTTAAGTGTAGCTGGATAAGCTTGCCACACCCCCGGAAAAAGGAGGGATCCCATTGACCAAGGACTGATATTAGAGTTAGATTAGCGGAGGGAGAGAGTTCTTTGCGATCGCCAAGATCCATTTTTCTTGTATGAGCGCTACCGATTCAGCCGACAAGGAATCATTAATTTCAGGGGTGCAAACTCGTCACCTTTCGGCGAAATTCGCCGTTTTTGATCCAAAATAGGTCATTTGTGTGATTCGTGTAGATCTGCAATAAAAATATTTTGGGGGGGGGGGGGTCCTCCAAGTAATCTGCGAACGCAAACTGTCCTGAATATTTTTTTCAAGCTTGTTCGTTTGGCCAACCAATGTCATCATGACAGGCACACTTTTTTTGGCATTTACGGTAACGTGTGACGTTGGTACGCTGCAAGAACGTTATGCTATATATCTGTCTATCTATCTATCGGCTAACGTGCTAATGTCACAGTTGGCTGACAGACGGATCGCAAATCACATCAACGGTGTTATCGGATAGTACAGTGTCTAATTCTCGGTAACTTTTGAAAAATCTAAGCGCGAAAACGGCGAAAAATGTACATTTACTGAAAAGACACGGCCATCAGCGGCGTTTGGTCCGGAGTTAAGCTGTTTATCACTTCACTGGATTTGAAGTCCATTTTCCAGGCTCTCGCATGCCCCCTTCATTGAGGCAGAAGTTAGGTTTGCCTCCCCTATGTGCTTTTTCACTGTGGTTTTATGACAGATCAGCACGACTAAATAGCTTCTACACATACTTAGGTGAAATATTCTATGGATACAAACGACATATAATAAAAGTGTCTACAAATATTTCAGTGATGACAAACAATGAGAAAGCAAAAGGCATGCGCTCAACCCAGTGTGTGAGGGATTGCACAATCTGAGATGAGGCGCAGCTCGTCGCTGCCTCACCTCGCGAGTCGCTCTCTGTTTGAACAGGCTCAAATTCAGCAATTTTGATTATAAAAATTATTGGAATCATACAAAAATTACATTTAAAGC
>NC_045167.1:27015350-27035350 GCF_900700415.2 Clupea harengus
GAGTGTGTGTGTGTGTGTGTATCTACAATAGAGGTGTAACTCTTGATTCTTCCTCCCTGCAGATGTGGGAGGGCCGATGGCGTGTCATTCCTCACGACGTGCTCCCTGATTGGCTGAAAGACAACGACTACCTGCTCCACGGGCACCGCCCCCCCATGCCCTCGTTCAGAGCGTGTTTCAGGAGCATCTTCAGGATCCACACCGAGACAGGCAACATCTGGACACATCTGCTGGGTATGACGCACACACACACACACACACACACACACACACCTTCAGAGCGTGCTTCAGGAGCATCTTCAGGATCCACACCGAGACCGGCAACATCTGGACACACCTGCTGGGTACGACACACACACACACACACACACACACACACACCTTAAGAGCCTGCTTCAGTAGCATCTTCAGGATCCACACAGAGACCAGCAACATCTGGACACACCTGCTGGGTACACACACACACCCCGGCAACATCTGGACACTAGGGGTGTAAATCTCTCATGACAAATACGATTCGTATCTCGATACATGGGCACGATACGATACAAGAAAAGATGCATGTTGATAAAAACGATTCAGTACGATTCGATGCAGTTCAATAACTGAAAACACTGAGTTGTGATAAAACAATGGACCTCATTTTCGAACATTTTCTTAAGTGTCTTATTAACAGAGAGTATCTCATATATTATTATTAATATCTTACCAACCTCAGAAAAGATCTCCGCTGGATTCATGAATGCCTTTCTTAATTGAAAGCGCTTTCTCATGCACATTGCATACAGAAACGCCCCCGCCAGCTCCTTATTAGGGCATGCTAGTGTAATGTGCACAGGCAATGCGAAAGTAACTTCAGAGACTGATCAAAATCATTTCAAAGCAAGCACCAGTAAACCCAGACCTAATTTCACCAGGGAAGAGGTGGAGGTAGCCTACTGTTGCAGAATGTAGATGTGTCCATTCTATTCCACTATGTCTATATCCACGCGATTGAGTTTAGTGCTTATTTATTTATTCACTTACATTTGCAGTGTTTGTATAGTGCTTTTATTTATGTTAGGACATCACGATGGCTCGGTCTCGGAATCATGACTATAAATTTTAAACATAATTGTTAATGATACAAATATTCTCCTATTTATTATTATTATAATTATTTTAATCTGAGGATGTCTGTAGAAACACGCAATCAACAACGATGTATCTTCCTTGGCTAAAGTAGCTAGCATAGCATAGGCCATTGAAATTAATAGGGTAGCTAGCATAGCATTGGCCATTGAAATGACTACCGTAGCTAGTAATCTCTCCAGCTTTGTCTTGGCGTTATTTGTGAGAATACAGCCTGATTGGTTTATGCTATGCGGGCTTTGGCCAATGACAGACTGTCATTGTTCTGACTGAGATCAAATGCAACAGGTCAGCCAGTGTTTTGTGTTTTGCGTAAGGCTTGTGAACCTTTTAAATCGGGCAAAGACCGGTTCATGTCATTTTAATACCGATACGGGACTTCACGCATCGATGTAGTCGTATCTTACACGCTCAAAACGGATATCGATACGTATCGGTTATTTTTTACACCCCTACAGGACACACCTGCTGGGTATCACACACACACTCTCACTCACACACACTCACACTCTCACACACACACACTCTCTCTCTCCCCCCAGGTTGTTTCCTGTTTCTGTGTTTGGGCATCGTGTACATGTTCTCACTCACTCTCTCTCACACACACACACACACACACACACACACACACACACACACTCTCTCACCCCCAGGTTGTTTCTTGTTCCTGTGTTTGGGCATCGTGTACACACACACACTCACACACACACACACTCTCTCTCTCTCCCCCCAGGTTGTTTCTTGTTCCTGTGTTTGGGCATCGTGTACATGTTCACACACACACACACACACACTCTCGCTCTCCCCCCAGGTTGTTTCCTGTTCCTGTGTCTGGGCATCGTGTACATGTTCACACACACACACACACACACACACTCTCTCTCACACACTCTCTCTCTCCCCCAGGTTGTTTCCTGTTCCTGTGTTTGGGCATCGTGTACATGTTCCGGCCCAACATGTCGTTCGTGGCCCCGCTGCAGGAGAAGGTTGCCATAGGGATGTTCTTCCTCGGGGCCATCCTCTGCCTCTCCTTCAGCTGGCTCTTCCACACCGTCTACTGCCACTCCGAGGGGGTGTCACGCGTCTTCTCTAAGTAAGAACACACACACACACACACACACACACACACACACACACACACTTCCACACCGTCTACTGCCACTCCGAGGGGGTGTCACGCGTCTTCTCTAAGTAAGAACACACACACACACACACACACACACACACACACTTCCACACCGTCTACTGCCACTCCGAGGGGGTGTCACGCGTCTTCTCTAAGTAAGAACACACACACACACACACACACACACACACACACACACACACACACACACACACACACACACACACACACACACACACACACACACACACACACACACACACACACACACTTCCACACCGTCTACTGCCACTCCGAGGGGGTGTCACGCGTCTTCTCTAAGTAAGAACACGCACTCTCACACACTCTCACATCTCACACACCAAAAACGAATCACTGTTTCTTTTTTCTCCTCCTGTCTCTTTCTCCTCTTCTCCTCCTCCTCTTCCTCCTCCTCCTCCTCCTGTCTCCCTCTCTCTCCTCCTGTCTCTCTCCTCTTCCACCCTTTCCTCTCTCCTCCTCCTCCTCCTCCTCCTCCTCCTCCTCCTCCCCCCCCGGTAGGTTGGACTACTCCGGTATAGCGTTCTTGATCATGGGTTCGTTCGTGCCGTGGCTGTACTACTCCTTCTACTGTTCGCCGCAGCCCTGCTTCATCTACCTGTTCGTGGTGTGTGTGCTCGGCGTCTCGGCCATCACCGTCTCCCAGTGCGACTTCTTCGCCACGCCGCAGTACCGCGGCGTCAGAGCAGGTCAGTGTGTGTGTGTGTGTGTGTGTGTGTGTTATATTTTCTAACCCTATCTGTGTGTGTGTGTTGTATATTTTCTAACCCTATCTTTGTGTGTGTGTGTGTGGTATATTTCGTCTATATGTGTGTTTGTGTGTGTGTTGTATATTTCTAACCCTATCTCTCTGTGTGTGTGTGTGTGTGTGTGTGTGTGTGTGTGTTGTATATTTCTAACCCTATCTGTGTGTGTGTGTGTTGTATATTTTCTAAACCTATCTCTGTGTGTGTGTGTGTGTGTGTGTGTGTGTGTGTGTGTTGTATATTTTCTAACGCTATCTTTGTGTGTGTGTGTGTTGTATATTTTCTAAACCTATCTCTGTGTGTGTGTGTGTGTGTGTGTGTGTGTGTTGTATATTTTCTAATCCTATCCCAGACCTGCCAACATGTACGCATTTTGACATCAAAGTACGCTGGTACGAGTTGATGCTCTAAAAAGTACGCATAACGCTCAATATTGCATTGCCGGTTTTCAACGGGTTCAACCTTCAAAGTCTGTCTGTCGAGTCGCCAAGGCGTACAGTGGCAGCTGCAGCAGAGCAAGAGGCAAAAGAGGAGTTTGACCAATCACAGAGCCCCTGCCGTTGCTATCGTTACTTTATACTAAACATATACATAGACGCCCCATTGACCGCTTCAGCCCGTTGCTGCGACGTGCCAACGTACATTTTCTGGATAAAAAAAACACACTATAGCGTTTACATTTCTCAACCGATTTCACCGAGTCGTTTTTTATATTCAAGGGTTTATGATCTACGTGGAGTACCAAAAAAGTTTTGTCTCCATGTTACTTAGAATCTCGATAGTTAGGCTATAATCGCCATAGACATATATACATACATTTATATGTCTATGGTAATCGCTGCTAGACGCTCACTGTTCTTGTGCTCCCACAGCTCATTCACTTTGAAAAAAACTAAAAGGAATCTAAACTATCGAAATAGTGCTTCTTTGACTACTAATAATTGACCATCATTGAGAAAAATGAAACAGAATCTGGAAATAGCCTAGCATACAAATCAAACTACTGGCAGAGAAGACAAATGTAAACAACCTTCAAACACCTGCTTTTTTTATTTTTATAGCAGTGAAATATACACATTCAAATATACAAATGTTTGTACATATACATACTTTGATATAAGCATGACCAAGACCACGCATAGTTTTCTTTGCCCTCTGTTCTCGTACCTTCGTGTGCTGCATATCAGAAATGGCCGAAAGAAAAGCGAATTATTCTGAGACGGCTCCTGTTACCGTGGAAACAATAAACTAAGCTAGCTTTAGTAGCTGCTGCATATCAGAAATGGCTAACAGAAAAGTTTTGTATTTTTTCTCAATGATGGTCAATTATTAGTAGTTAAAGAAGCACTATTTCGATAGGGAGGAAGTCCTGTATGGAGGATTTTGCAGCTATTATTTTTCCAGTTTATTTAAAAAATGTGATTTATCTTTTCATAACGATTACGTAACATCCAAGAGTGACCTCCATTCTCAGTTAGTCCAATTTCTGTTTGGAAAGTAAATCGGGTGTCTTTTCAAAATATGTAATGTGTGTTGTGTTATGTGCGCACGTACATGATCTGACACCGAACCCCCGCCGCGCCGCACACACACACACACACACACACACACCCAACCCCCCCCCACCCGGGGTTGGTACTTAAACACATGTTCCAATGTTGGCAGGTCTGTTATCTGTGTGTATGTGTTGTGTATTTCTAATATATATGTGTGTGTGTGTTGCAGGTGTGTTTGTGGGTCTGGGCCTCAGTGGCGTGGTCCCCTCGCTGCACTTCGTGATCTCTGAGGGGTTGCTACGGGCGACCACCATGGGTCAGATGGGCTGGCTGCTCCTCATGGCCACGCTTTACATCACCGGGGCCTGCCTCTACGCCGCACGCATCCCCGAGAGGTTCTTCCCCGGCAAGTGTGACATCTGGGTATGTACACGCACACACACACGTACACACACACGCACACACACACACGTACACACGTACACACACACACACACACACACACACACACGCACACGTGTATACACACGCGCACGCACACGCACACACACGTGCACACAGACACACACAGGCACACACACACACACACACACACACACACAGACACACACGTACACACGTACACACGTACACACACGTACACACACGTACACACACACGTACACACACACGTACACACACGTACACGTACACGTACACGTACACACACACACACACACGTGTATACACACACGCGCACGCACACACACGTGCACACAGACACACACATGCACACAGGCACACACACACACACGCACACGTGTACACACTAGAGCTGCAACGATTAGTCGACGTAATCGACGATGTCGATTATGAAAAATTGTCGACGATGATTTTTAATGTAGACGCGTCATAAAATATATATATAAAAAGGCATATATATTTTGGCAGACGCTAGCAGAGCTACCGGTAATTTTCATTCGGCATTGCAATGCACTATAGGAAGTGCGAAATAGCGCATCTTTAACTAATAATAATTGACCATCATTGAGAAAAATGGAACAGAATCTGCAAATAGCCTAGCATACAAATCATGCACCGTTTTCTTTGCCCTCGGTTCTCGTACCTTGCTGCTGCATATCAGAAATGGCCGACTGAAAAGCGAATTATTCTGAGACGGCTCATGTTACCATGGAAACAATAAACAAAGCTAGCTTTAGTAGCTGCTGCATATGAGATATGGCTAACAGAAAAGTTGTCATTTTTCTCAATGATGGTCAATTATTAGTAGTTAAAGAAGCACTATTCCAGTATTTCAAAGAGAATGAGCTGTGGGAGCACAAGAACAGTAAGTGTCTAGCAGCAATTATCATAGACATACATGATATATCTATAACTTATAGTAAGGTTTAAGCTTACATGTTGGAAAACAGAACGTCTCATGGAGGATGCTTGCTAACGCTATTTCAGTTATGTTAAGTGCAATGTAGTAAATCAGTGAATTATCAGAGTAGCCTGTATTTTCGTTTGTTCTGAATAGTTAACCTCCTCCACTTAGCATTCTTCAAACAAAAGATTGTGGAAAAAATATATATTTCATAAGTTGAATTTGAATGTCACTTGCAGCCCAGTTATTCTTGCGTTATTTTGCACTTGCAGAGGCTTGATTGCTAATTTGAGTTACTTTTAAAACTTTATTTGCACTTTCTCTTTACTTTTAAAAGCATATTTGCACTTTAATTTGTATTACTATTTAATTTATGTATTATGATTACATTTGTTACTCAAATACATTTGAAATTCAAATTCCAACATTTTGAGTCGTTATTTTAATTTGCTATGGGAAATAATCATTAGATTAGTCGATTAATCGAAAAATTAGTCGATAGATTAATCGATTACCAAAATAATCGTTAGTTGCAGCCCTAGTACACACACACACACACGCACGTACACGTACACAGACTCTTATCTGTAATTACCCACTGTGTTTAAGGTGTGTTTTAAGTGTGTGTGTCTCTCTCCCTCTCTCTCTTTCCTTCTCTCTCCCTCTATCATTCTCCTTCTCTCTCTCTCTCTCTCTCTCTCTCTCTCCAGTTCCACTCCCATCAGCTGTTCCACATCCTGGTGGTCGCCGGAGCGTTTGTTCATTTCCACGGCGTCTCCAACCTGCAGGAGTTCCGCTACACGGCAGGAGGGGGGTGTGCAGCGGAGGAGGGGGGTGCGCTGTGATGACATCACACGGCAGGAGGGGGGTGCTCTGTGATGACATCACACACACAGACAGACAGACAGACAGACAGACAGACAGACAGACAGACAGACAGACAGACAGACAGACAGACAGACAGACAGACAGACAGACAGACAGACAGACAGACAACACACACACACACTGGCAGACAGACAGACAGACAGACACACACACACACACACACACTGGTAGACAGACAGACAGACAGACAGACAGACAGACAGACAGACAGACAGACACAGACAGACACAGACAGACAGACAGACACACACACTGATTGACAGACAGACAGACAGACACACACACACTGACACACAGCGGGGTGGTTGCAGTTCTGCTATCCCCACGTCAGACACCAGGGGTCACTGTGACACCTGTGCAGACTGGCTGCTCCTCTGTCTCAGCTCGTTTGTGTTTGTTTCCTTTCTTCTGTTCTTTATTAAAAATGCATATTGTGGGACGCCATGCCCAGGTGTGTTTCTCTCCCGGCTGGCGTGTCCCTCGCCCCCCCCCCCCCCGGCGGGCGTCACCCTCGCCCCCCCCCCGGCGCCCCGACATGGGCGCGGCTCCGAGACGTGCGACAGGAAAGGAAAGCTTTACTGGGCTCTTATGGTAGAGAAGAACAAAAAAGAACAAAAACTAGTTTGTGAAGGTTTAGTTTTTCTCCTGTCACAGGGTGGGGCGTGGGAAGCTGAACGGATTTTAAACTCTTTTTGTGTATATAAGATTTCAAAATTTTGGGGTATCTAGATTTATATGAAATATATATTTAAAAAGACAAAAAAAACTGTATGCTCTAAACTGTTACGTGAGAATGGTGTGGATGGTGAGAGCAACAGCAGTGAAACACACACACACACACACACACACACACACCTGCTGTGGGAGGTATCTCTCTCTCTCACACACACACACTCACACACCTGCTGTGGGAGGTATCTCTCTCTCACACACACACACACACACACACCTACCTGCTGTGGGAGGTATCTCTCTCTCTCTCTCTCACACACACACACTCACACACCTGCTGTGGGAGGTATGTGATGAGAAGGACAGATAGAGAAGTGTGTGTGTGTGTCTCATATCTCATTATGTCTCATTATGTGTCAGGCTGTTAATCTCTTCTGTGATGTTCCTGAGCTAGAAAATCCAGAAATTACACACACTCTCCCTATCATGTACACACACTCTCCCCATCAATCATGTACACACACACACACACACTCATGTACACACACACACACACACTCTCCCCATCATGTACACACAGGCTACATGTGACCTTTAACCTTTTAATATGAAATAGGTAATCACAGAAACCGTCTGTATGTGAGTGAGTGTGTTAAAATGCTCCTTATGGGTAGCTATGAGCTGTGCTGGTGTAGTCGTGTGTGTGTGTGTGTGTGTGTGTGTGTGTGTGTGTGTGTGTGTGTGTGTGTGTGTGTGTGTGTGTGTGTGTGTGTGTGTGTGTGTGTGTGTGTGTGTGTGTGTGTGTGTGTGTGTGTGTGTGTGTGTGTGTGTGTGTGTGTGTGTGTGTGTGTGTGTGTGTGTGTGTGTAATGGTGTTCCTGCCAAGGAGGGGAGAGTTGACTGCTGTGAGTTCCTCAAACTACTCCGAACTGACACACACACTCTCTCGCTCTCTCTCACACGTACAACAGCATTGCATCTCATAGTGGTTTGGATTGGTCCATGAATATATATTGTTTTCAGTTTGTCATGTATTGTATTATGGTTTAAGAAGGCTTTCGATTGCTCTATAGTTTCTTTTCTTTTTCAAAACTTGGCAAATGTGTTTGGTGTGTGGAGTACTCCTCTTGTCCCGCAGGGGGGGCAGTGGAGTAGTTCTTGTGTGTCTGACTCATTGAGGGTGACAGTGGTTATACTCCTCTAGTCCTGCAGGGGGCAGTCTGACCCCAGCAGAGTGCGTCCCCTGCTTGGCACACAGGGACTGGGCATCTGTGTGGCGCACACACCCTCTCTCAGGTGCCATTGCAAGCGGATGTCCAATGCTCTCACACACACACACCCTCACACACCCCCTCTCACTGAGGTGAACAGGAGGCCGCACCCAGGGTCTTAAAGCCTGACAGGACGGATCTCTGCATTCAAGTTCTTTATGCCCCCCCCCCCCCCCCAAAAAAAACCCCAACAAATCTCAGGGCAGCCAAGGGGGTCCATCTGCTTATCTCTTAAACAGGAAGATTAAAGTCGTCGTCCCCCCCCCCTCACCAACCTACACTAACCACCCTATGACCCCCAGGGCAGAGGGCCTGGCTGTCCCCCCCCCCCCCCCCTCTCGCTCATGATGAGGCTAAAGCAGTCGTGGAGGGTTTGCTGTTATTAATCCTAATTATTATTATTATGTTTGTTCATTTGTTTGCTTGTTTTTTTTTATTATATTATTAATTTATTTCTCATGCCTTTTTTGGGAATGGCAGCGTGTCTGAAGCACATCCAGTTCTAAAAAAAGAGTGTGCGTGATTGCTGAAGCACATCCAGTTCTAAAAAAAGAGTGTGTGTGATTGCAATAGACTTTTCATCTGCTGTACTGTCCCAATAAAAGTTTTTGAATCGGGTCACTGCGGAGTGTTTTCTGGCCAGAGACGTTTGATTGATTGATTGATTGATTGATTGATTGATTGATTTATTTATTTAAGCCTTGGAAAACACATTGAGGAATAAGACCCTCATTTACAATGGTGCCGAGGGTACAATGAATAAGTTATAAAAAATAAAATAAATAAATATAATAAAAAAAAATATGCATATAAAATAGTACAGGAGTACAAGGGAACGATCATAAATAACAATTTTGAATATTCAGTAAAATACTATGGTTGAGTCAACAGTCACAAACAGTTTCACATGGGGATAGACACACATACATCACACTGGTTTAACTGGTTACCTATACTATTTATACACGTGGATGAAACATTAAGCGTGTTTAAAATGTATAGTCGCCGTCAGGGGCGTTTCTAGGATTAAAAGAAAGGGGGGGCTTAGCCCCAAGGGGAGTGGCTTATTTGTGCGCAGAGTGCGCGGCAATTTTTTGGGGGGCCCATTTGGGGCCGCGGATATCCATTGTTTCAGACAGTTCATAGATTGGTTCAATCAGAAAGAGTATGATTTTGCTCTGTTGTTTTGCTTGCATTCAGTATATGATAACACAAGAGACAGAATTTCAGGGTTATAGTGAAATTTGACAACACAAATGTGAACTTTTCTCAAATAAAGAGAGAAATAATTGTCCTGCTTGTAAAGGAAAGACGGATAAACTAGCTTTCCTATCCGCTCCCAAATACTAATTATTGAGTTGTTTACTTGTTTTATTAAGAGCAGAAGGGAATACGATTTTGATCATCATTTACATCTATTTTGTTGTCCCTGTAGTTTTTACATACCAGTGATATTTTATGCTCATTTGGACACTATCACTGAGATAAAGATGAACTAGTTCAGTGTCAAATATACCATTCAATGGGAGAAAAAAAACACGAATAACAAAAATGTAAAAACACATTTCAAGTACATCTTAATTATCAAATGATACATTTTGTATGATGGGCTGAAATGGAAGGCACCCAATGCATTCACTAAAATCAAGTCAAACTAGAATTCACTAGCATTAATTGATTATAAACAACAACATTCTATAGGGACTGATTGTATTGTTTCGAAATACTAGAGAGATATATTAATGCAAATAATAGACAGATGTCGATAGTTATTTCTTGTATTTCGAATTCGCCCGTTCACACTCTTGCTCACTGGAGACAGTTTCTAACAAATTAGCTAGCTAGCTAGCTTAGTGTTAACATAGCCCACTACAATATTCCCTTCATTTACCTCAAGTAAACCTACATTTAAGCAGGTAACAATCGTTAACAACTACAGATAGCCACATTCTGTAACTACCCGTACTTACAATTTCACTCCTTGCATCATTTACTTTGAGCTAAACTCCTTGGCTATAATCCTGGCTGTCGTTGAAGAGACGTTACTTGGCAGAGTGAGAAAGCCAGCGCAGCAGCCTCCCCAATATCCCCGGGGTTTATATCGTTATGTGTGATGATAGGCTATTGGATTGTAATTTAAAGGGGGAGAAAACCTACAAACCAGAACGCACGCACATATGTAGCATGTTAGAGTTATAAATAACTTGTGCTTGTGAGAAACAATAGTTTTATTTAATGACATCGCCAAAATAAAAAAATAAAAAGTTTTTTTTTTTTTTTTTAAAGCCAATAATGCCAAATGATTTTGGGGTGGCTGAAGAACATTTTAGGGGGGCTTCAGCCCCCCTAAAATAGGCCTAACGACGCCCCTGGTCGCCGTCAAGAAAATAAATAAGCATTCATTTAGTTTTAGGCCTCACACACGTAGCCCTTGGGAGAATTGTCCATTAGCAGCACCCGTAGTTCACACAGTACGACACTAGGACCAGATAGGATTGCTTGCTGTCGGAAATGTTTAATATTTAGTTTTAATTTAAAGTTTGTTATTTGAAGTTTGCTTACAGTGTAGAGTACCGTTAATTCACATGTAGATTTACGCGGTCTCAACCATAGATATATATCTATGGTCTCAACCATAGGCGGAGATCACGGGGGGGACGGGGGGGACGTGTCCCCCCCTACCATAAAGTTGTCCCCCCCAACAATCATTGGAAACAAAACAATTTTTTTTTTAAATATAGTAATTTGAAATAAATGCACGACAACACAAGGTGTGCTAATTATAAACGTAAAACAATGTGTTTTTAAATTTTGAAAAATCATGATTTTATTCCTTAAAATGGTTTGGTTCACATGCTGTTTCCACCGGGCGGGGCTACCGGCAGCTCCGTGTTTCAGTCAATTAGCCAAGTACACGGTCAGACAGTGAGACTGTTTCCTCCTCTCTCCCACTGACGCAGTTAAAGTTTTTTCTAAACTCCTTTTACGAAGTTACAATCGATATGCACAAGTATACATAAGTTTAATGATGGATTGACATGACAACGTGAACGTTTGCTGATAATAACACACGCATGCCGGTAATTAACACCGTTAGGATAGCTAGCTAGACAGTTAGGACACTGTCCTGTCAGGGGCAGGTTAATGTTAGTTAATAAAGGTAGGTCTACATCTCAGTGCCTCTCCAGATTAGTTAAATTAACTGAAGGTAAATTAATTTAATCTTTCCCTGCGGTGCCTGAACAATGCTGGTATTGGATATATGTATCTGCAATCGTGATGACCGTGAGATGCGGATTCTCCCTCTTGTATTGTGTAATCTGTAAATTCTCGCCTCAAATGTAAGCGTGTTATCCACCATATATCTATGTTTTAAATGTTATGCATATCCCTCCATTGCAGTATGAAGGCCCTTTTGATGGCTTCTAGACGGAATCAGGTTCTTTTGTCTCCAAAAGTTGTCTCGAGGCTCTTGGGATATCGTTTTGACACTGATAGCTGCCATTGACTCTAGTCAGCTCGGATAACTTGTCCGAGTTAGGAACAGTAAATATTGGTGGCGGGGCTTATTGATAGGTCAAATTGAACTGTTTTAGAACTTATTTTGAGCATCAAGTTCTCTTGAACTTTGGACATTATTTGTCTGTGAGTAGATATTTTGTGTTAGTACATTTAATGCCATTTAGAGGATTTAAAAATGACTTCGAATTTCTGTTTGTAAATGTTATTGAGAATTCGGTATTTAGCAGCTAAGTTATGCTAGCTCTCGTGAAAGCAATTTTTTCATGTCCCCCCCCCGGAATTACTCTCCGAAATTTTACCATGTATTGTCCCCCCCTACAATGAAATGGGATCTCCGCCCCTGGTCTCAACTCTACTGTGATAGCCGGTGCATTTTGGTGGCGGCAAAACTGCTTGCTTTCTTGAGCTCACGCGCCTGACTTTCCGTTATTAAAGTACTGAATTGCCAGTTTTGTCCTCTGCAATTCATATGTATACTGTTTTTACATTTAACACTAAACCCAGCCTATTCGGAGTCCTAATTCTGGACTATCGATCATAGTATCCTTATTTGGAGCAAACATGCTGTGGTGGTAATATCAACGTGGCTAATTTACCCAGCGAGGGAATATTTTAAGCAACGCTGACTAGCTAGCTATGCTAGTTAGCTAGATATCCCTCATAACGATGTACTGGTGGAGGACCTGTCAAATGGCAGTCTAAGTCATGGGAAAAAGGTCGTTAATGTGGAGAAAACGGCTACATGGAGACGTGGTAACGTGACCCCAGTGCACTGATACATTCCCAGAAGGATGTCAGCTTTCAGGTGTGTGTTTATCAGACTAATTTTACTGCTATAAAGTACGCTGTTGAGGAAGGTCATTGGGAACCTTCCTCCCCCACAGCTGAAGGCTAGTGGTGGTTTTCTATGAAGCCTGTTTGTTCGCACTGGCCAATTATAGCGTGATATGCAACCAAAACATTTGCCTTTTTTTATTTAGCTATTCACTTTGGCATCTCTGCCGACCTTGGCTGCTGGTGTTTTGAAGTCGTTAATTATAATTTGTAGAGAGAAGCTCTCTCTTGTTAGCTGATATCTCTCTTGTAGAGAGAAGCTCTCTCTACACACACCCAAAGAACTGAATAAACTGGAGCGTAGAATAAACCTTCACGAAGCTCACCATCCTCATAAATGTAGATTGAAAGACTGCAAATTTCAAATCACCCACAATATATATGTATTTATGTATGAGTGTTAGTTTAAAACATTTACAAATGAACTTTAGCAACGGAATGTGAAGAAATAACCGCTTTGAGGTAATGTCTAAAACGCCTTGCTGCCCATAGTTACTGAAGTTGGCATACTAACTACCGCCCTCTCTCATAATACCACTTTGTACCTCAAGAGGGCGCTAGTGAGTCTCTGTAGCAAAAACGGCAAGGCAAAGCAATGGTGCTGTCACGGGCGAAAGCCTACACCAGGGCTCTTCAATTAGTTTGGAACTGGGGCCGGTTCTTGAAACTGAGGCAAAGTCAGGGGCCGGAGGATATGAGTAATCACGGTAACAAATAAAGAAATTACAACAACATACTGAAGGAGTCAATATATTCTATTTTGTAAGTGCTTAACAGCTTAAGCCCAAGAGGCCGCATAGGCCCAAGGATTCAAAAATCAAACCAGGTGAGCAATAACCTAGGGTGACCAGACGTCCTCTTTTCCCCGGACATGTCCTCTTTTCGAGACCTAAAAAATGCGTCCGGCAGGGATTCCAAAAACGTCCGGGATTTTGCTTCGTCGGATATTTGTGTTTCTCTGGGTTTTTCACAAACTAGTTATTACGCCCTTACAAGTTTTGGAAATGGTATCTCCCTTACGTTCCACCTTCTTGCGCGAGCTCTGACTGTAGAGAGAACAGTCATTGGTCGACCGATCTCAGTGTTGCCAGATACACGATAATTATCTGAGCCTTTGGTTACATACTTCACCATTTCCAATCTGGCAACACTGAGCACCTTGCCGCTTCCACTAGTTGCATTGTTTACAGCGCATGACATCTGCAGCCATGCCGAAACGTAAACGTAAGTTCACGGACGAACTAAAAAAAAAAATACACATGTTTTCGCCTCGGCCGTGATGCTTCGGAAGCTTAGTGCATGACATGCAGAGCAGGCACTTACGTGTCAGTGGCAAATAAAGGTGGCAGCGATTTGGAAGCTCACGTGCACTCTGCAAAACACAAAACTGCAGCAAGAGGAGAGAGCTCATCGAGTAAAGTGACATACTTTTTTGTGAGTAAAACAGACACTTCTGTTACGGCTGCAGAGGGTACCCTTGCTTTTCATACAATAAAGCATCACAACAGCTACAGATCAATGGACTGCACATCTGGTTTGCTAAGAAAGATTTTCCCAGATTCGGTGACAGCTCAAAAAATCTCAAGTGCTGAAGGGGATTCTGTGCACCCAGTACAATTTCAAACACATGACCTGCAAGGACTTTCATACCTATTTGATAGGTAATCGCCGACTCATGGGAAAGATTCAATCTTCAGAGAAATATACCCAACCACATGAGGAGGACTGAAAAGTGTTTTCATTTTCTTATTTTAATATGTGGCTATATAAAGTATTTATTATTTAGAATTTTTTATTTGTTATCATTATTGCTTCAATATATGGACAAGACACATTAAAGAAGCGCTGGACTAAATGCCACAAAAAAGATTTGTTTTACATTTGCACTTTGCAGTTTTGTTAAAGTCCAATAAATAGATGTTCATATAGTCATTTGTGTAATTTTTGTCATTTAATTTGTGACATTTGTATGCATTCACATGGTCATGGTGCGGCATGCTATACACTATACCCACCCAAATTTCAGAATTTACAAATGCGCCCCAACTAAGCAGGGCTATCCTGTGGCTCTGTAGCAAGCCTTAGACTTACAACTTGCTTAAAGTGGCATTATGTAGTAATTGTACCTCAGGGTTAGGGTTAGGATAAGCAGTTTTACCTTAAAATAACAGCTTAAAAAAAATTGGGGCGCTACAATGACTTTTAATATGGAGAATCGCCTCCGTGCCATTGCCATACCAGGGTCCGTAGGCATATTACTGCTAAATGTAGGTTTGCCTGAAGCCGCCCGGTTTCTACTGTCTGCCAATCTAGTAAGTAGCTTATTTTTCATCTTGCTTTGTCTTGTGTTGCACTTGCTTGATGTTTGACTGTGTTAGGACAGTTGTTGACTAACTAGTTTAAAAAAAAAATGCATTTTCCGTTTGGTGAATTCCGTTTTTTTTCTCCGTTTCAGCTCATTTTGTTCACCCTGAGGTAGATTGATGGCTACAAATGGCGTCAGAAGTGGGATGGTTTGCTGTGAGGTCATCGGAGGCCTGCCCAGTTTGTAAACCGTATGAGGGACACCCAGGTAGGTTGACCCCAGTGTGAGGGACCCCAGAGATGGGTGAAGCACTAGTGTGTGTGAGGGACCCCACCTGATGCAGACGTTGGTATTGGGGCTTTATCTTTTAGCTGAGACACAATTCATGTCACCACCCGCAATGAGAACCCCTGTACTTCTGTCTAGGGTGGAGACAAACACTTTTCACAACCCACTACCCATCTCACACACACACACACACACACACACACACACACACCCACACACACACACACACACACACACACACACACACACACATACACACACACACACACACTACCCGTCGCACACACACACACACACACACACTACCCATCACACACACACACACACACACACACTACCCGTCGCACACACACACACACACACACACACACACTACCCATCACACACACTACCCATCACACACACACACACTACCCATCACACACACACTACCCATCACACACACACACACACTACCCATCACACACACACACACACACACACACACACACACACACACTACCCATCACACACACACACACACTACCCATCACACACACACACTACACATCACACACACACACACACACACACACACGCACACACACTACCCGTCACACACACACACACACACTACCCATCACACACACACACACACACACACTACCCATCACACACACACACACTACCCATCACACACACACACACACTACCCGTCACACACACACACACACTACCCAAACTATCTGTTTTGTATGAAGCTGAATGTTGCGCTTCATGTATGGTGACCACTAGGGGGCACCAGTGTACTGTATAAGGTGGGTTCTCGTTGGTAATAAACCAGACGAGCTGAAGTAATTGAACAGTGTTTTTGGGCAGGGGTGTGAGTGAGGCCACTGCCTTGGATGAGAAGCAACCCCACACATGGATGGTGTCAGGAGAAGCGACCCCACACACACACACACACACACACACACATGGATGGTGTCAGGAGAAGTGACCCCCCCCACACACACACACACACACATGGATGGTGTCAGCTTTACACGCACACAAAAACATGGATGGATGGTGTCAGAATACACACACGCACACACACACACACACGGATGGTGTCAGGATACACATACACACACACACACACACACACACACACACACACACACACACATGGATGGTGTCAGGATACACACACACACACACACACACACACATGGATGGTGTCAGGATACACACACACACACACACACACACACACACATGGATGGTGTCAGGATACACACACACACACACACACACACATGGATGGTGTCAGGAGAAGCGACCCCACACACACACACACACGGATGGTGTCAGGATACACACACACACACACACACACACGGATGGTGTCAGGATACACACACACACACACACACACACACACACACACACACACACACAGTCTTCTGCTGTCCAATCCTTGTACTTCCTGCAGAATTTCAGTCTGTCCTTGATGTTTTTCTTGGAGAGAAGTGGCTTCTTGCGTGGGTGCAGATGCACTCTCACCCACCTGCTGACAATATTGAGCAATCTCTCCACTGGTGGAATAGAAACACACACACACACACACACATGCTCTCCACTGGTGGAATATAAACACACACACACACACACGCTCTCCACTTGGGGGTGACACGATTCCGTAGCGGACTGCTTGTCCTGTGTTAACAATGGTGTGTGTGTGTGCACGTGCGTGCGTGCATGTGTCCATATATATGTGTGTGTGTGCATATATGTATGTTTGTGTGTGCGCGTGTGCATGTTTGTGTGTATGTGTCTGGAATCGTGTCACCACCAGTGGAGAGAGCGAGCATGCGCATGTGTGTGTGGGTGTATGTGTGCGTGCGTGTGTGTGTGTGTGTGCGTGCGTGTATGTGTGTGTCTGTGTGCGTGTCTGTCTGTGTGTGTGTGCGTGCGTGCGTGCTTGTGTGTGTGTGAGTGTGTATGTGTGTGTGCGTGCGAGCACCCAAGGCCATCCTCTAACCACCGACCCCTTTCAGTGGCTTTGAGTTGCTTCAGTAGAGTGTGTGTGTGTGTGTGTGTCTTTGAGTTGCTTCAGTAGCTGTTCCTGTTTTTCCCTTTCACAGGAAGTGTCTGTCTGGTGCTCTGGCCCACACTGACCTCCATATAACATGTGTGTGTGTGTGTGTGTTATAGATGCTGTCGCTGACGTTGCCCACACTGATCTCCATATAACATGTGTGTGTGTGTGTGTGTGTTAAAGATGCTGTTGCTGACGTTGCCCACACTGATCTCCATATAACGTGTGTGTGTGTGTGTTTTAGATGCTGTCGCTGACGTTGCCCACACTGATCTCCATATAACGTGTGTGTGTGTTTTAGATGCTGTCGCTGACGTTGCCCACACTGATCTCCATATAACGTGTGTGTGTGTGTTAAAGATGCTGTTGCTGACGTTGCCCACACTGATCTCCATATAACGTGTGTGTGTGTGTGTTTTAGATGCTGTCGCTGACGTTGCCCACTGACCTCCATATAACATATATGTGTGTGTGTGTGTTATAGATGCTGTCGCTGATGTTTCCCACACTGATCTCCATATAACGTGTGTGTGTGTGTGTTATAGATGCTGTCGCTGATGTTGCCCACACTGACCTCCATATAACATACATGTGTGTGTGTGTGTGTGTTATAGATGCGGTCGCTGATGTTGCCCACACTGACCTCCATATAACATACATGTGTGTGTGTGTGTGTGTTATAGATGCTGTCGCTGATGTTGCCCACACTGACCTCCATATAACAGCTTGTGTCCCCCTCCAGGCAGACCCAGAGAAATTCAGCAAATTGCTCCTTGTGGTTCTCTAGCTGTCAATTTATGTGTGTGTGTGTGTGTTCTTGCATGTGTGTGTGTGTGTGTGTGCGCTCAGACCTCTCTGGTGTTCACACACACCTCCTGCCTTTGTAAATAGTGGACTGAGCTTTACCCTATTCCACCCAATCAACTATTACGGAAGGGAGGGAGGTCATTTAATTGGCTGTTGAACTCAGATAACAACAACCTTTCACCCGAGTCACAGGACGAACCTTTAATGGTGAATCTACTCAGAGTTTTTGTAAAACTGTTCCCACATCAGTCTTTTTAAAACTGTTCCCACATCAGTCTTTTTGTAAAACTGTTCCCACATCAGTCTTTTTAAAACTGTTCCCACATCAGTTGCCGTCCATCAGTCTAGGGGGCGTGTCTAGGACTAGTGTTGTGTGAGCGAGATGATTGATTGATGATGATTTTGCACAGCAGACACTTTTGAGTTTGAGAAATGTAAACAAACAAGAGAACACAGCCTTAGAATAAACAGGAAGCAGAATAATCAGGAACAACAATTCTTTAAAGCATTTCAAAATAAAGGTTGTGAAGCTTACAGTAATACATTCATTTCCAGCAAAGGTAAAGCAGACAAAAATAGGAACTTTGGTCATCTTACAGACGGTCCTCTGTGTGTGTGTGTGTGTGTGTGTGTGAGAGACCACGTTGGTCATCTTACAGACGGTCCTGTGTGTGTGAGACCACTTTGGTCATCTTTACAGACGGTCCTGTGTGTGTGTGTGTGTGTGAGACCACTTTGGTCATCTTTACAGACGGTCCTGTGTGTGTGTGTGAGACCACTTTGGTCATCTTTACAGACGGTCCTGCACAGAACACGGAAGGCTATCAGATAGACTAACGCTGTCACTGAAATACACACTCTCACACACACACACTCTCTCTAGTGTTGCTGCGGACTTAATATCAGCGGCTCCAGACGATGGTCAGATCCGCGGCGGCAGGTTTAGTAACAGCTTGCTTGTGTTTGCGTTTATGAGAAGGTGTGTGTGTGTGTTTGTGGTTATGAGGAGGTGTGTGTGTGTGTGTGTTTGCGTTTATGAGGAGGTGTGTGTGTGTGTGTTTATAAGGTCACATCTTCTCACGGTTCTTTTGAACATGTCACAATCCTTAAAAGAATATGCACGCTCACACACAACCACACCCACACCCACACCCACACCCACACCACACCCACACCCACACACACACACACACACACACACACACTTAATCTAGACCAAAACACAGGTTCCACGGACACGTCCAGCATGTGGCTGTGATTTAGCAGTAAGAAATAAGGAGCAAAAGTGTGTAAGTGTTCCTAGGGACAGGGCCGAGTCCACAGGCATACAGGGGTCAGGGTGTCCTGCTCCACCGTGTGTCCTGTGTGTATGTGTGTGTGGTCTGGGGTCACGGTGTCCTGCTCCACACCACCGTGTGTGTGTGTGTGTGTGTGTGTGGTCAAGGGTC
>NC_045167.1:27037850-27040350 GCF_900700415.2 Clupea harengus
GTGAGAGAGAGAGACCTTGAGTAGTTTGGTGGCCTGTGTGTGTGTGTGTGTGTGTGTGTGTGTGTGTGTGTGTGTGTGTGAGAGAGAGAGAAACCTTGAGTAGTTTGGTGGCCTGTGTGTGTGTGTGTGTGAGAGACCTTGAGTAGTTTGGTGGCCTGTGTGTGTGTGTGTGTGTGTGTGTGTGTGTGTGTGTGTGAGAGAGAGAGACCTTGAGTAGTTTGGTGGCCTGTGTGTGTGTGTGTGTGTGTGTGTGTGTGAGAGAGAGAGACCTTGAGTAGTTTGGTGGCCTGTGTGTGTGTGTGTGTGTGTGTGTGTGTGTGTGTGTGTGTGTGAGAGAGAGAGACCTTGAGTAGTTTGGTGGCCTGTGTGCGCGTGCGTGTGCGCGTGCGTGTGCGCGTGCGTGCGTGTGTGTGTGTGTGAGACCTTGAGTAGTTTGGTGGCCTGTGTGTGTGTGTGCGTGTGTGAGACCTTGAGTAGTTTGGTGGCCTGTGTGTGTGTGTGAGTGTGTGTGTGTGAGACCTTGAGTGGTTTGGTGGCCTGTGTGTGTGTGTGTGTGTGTGTGTTGTGTGTGTGTGTGTGTGTGTGTGTGTGTGTGTGTGTGAGTGAGAGAGAGAGAGACCTTGAGTAGTTTGGTGGCCTGTGTGTGTGTGTGAGTGTGTGTGTGTGTGAGACCTTGAGTAGTTTGGTGGCCTGTGTGTGTGTGTGTGTGTGTGTGTGTGTGTGTGTGTGTGTGTGTGTGTGTGTGTGTGTGAGAGAGAGAGACCTTGAGTAGTTTGGTGGCCTGTGTGTATGTGTGTGTGTGTGTGTGTGTGTGTGTGAGACCTTGAGTAGTTTGGTGGCCTGTGTGTGTGTGTGTGTGTGTGTGTGTGTGTGTGTTGTGTGTGTGTGTGTGAGAGAGAGACCTTGAGTAGTTTGGTGCCTGTGTGTGTGTGTGTGTGTGTGTGTGTGTGTGTGTGTGTGTGTGTGTGTGTGTGTGAGAGAGAGAGAGAGAGACCTTGAGTAGTTTGGTGGCCTGTGTGTGTGTGTGTGTGCATGTGCGTGTGCGTGTGTGCGTGTGCGTGTGCGCGTGCGTGACCTTGAGTAGTTTGGTGGCCTGTGTGTGTGTGTGCGTGTGTGAGACCTTGAGTAGTTTGGTGGCCTGTGTGTGTGTGTGAGTGTGTGTGTGTGAGACCTTGAGTAGTTTGGTGGCCTGTGTGTGTGTGTGTGTGTGTGTGTGTGTGTGTGTGTGTGTGTGTGTGTGTGTGTGTGTGTGAGAGAGAGAGAGACCTTGAGTAGTTTGGTGGCCTGTGTGTGTGTGTGTGTGTGTGTGTGTGTGTGTGTGTGTGTGAGAGAGAGAGAGACCTTGAGTAGTTTGGTGGCCTGTGTGTGTGTGTGAGTGTGTGTGTGTGTGAGACCTTGAGTAGTTTGGTGGCCTGTGTGTGTGTGTGTGTGTGAGTGTGTGTGTGTGAGACCTTGAGTAGTTTGGTGGCCTGTGTGTGTGTGTGTGTGTGTGTGTGTGTGTGTGTGTGTGTGAGAGAGAGACCTTGAGTAGTTTGGTGGCCTGTGTGTGTGTGTGTGTGTGTGTGTGTGTGTGTGTGTGTGTGTGTGTGTGTGTGTGTGTGAGACCTTGAGTAGTTTGGTGGCCAGCTTCAGCACGTTGTTGACCAGAGTTAGATCCTCCTTCTTGTTTGGCTTCTTCTCCATCTTCAGGTACAGGTTAATCTGAGGACGACACACACACACACACACACACACACACACACACACATCAGGAAAAGCCTCTGTTGTAGCCGTTTTGGACATTTTTGTCCAGACAAAGTTTGCATTTGCCCTGAATTACTTTGACTGTGTTATATGATTATATTGTTTCTATATTTGCATATTGTTTCTTTAGCTGCATATTGGACTACCATTTCATTGAACTTTAGGATGATTGTTAATTTGTCACCTGAACCGCCCATTAATTATCTGGACGGATTATTAGGAGATGACTGGATAGCCAAATGTTGGGTCTAGAGGCGCGTAAAAAGATACGTTTTTTTTTTAGCACTTTTCGATACTAGTTTAGCCTTTTTTAGTTTACTGTTGTTAACTTTGCTTTATTGTTTGAACTTACTACTCGTTTATGTTCACCTTTTTGGAGCCAAAATAAATGGATATATTTTTTCAACTTTTGGAGTATCGAGCGTGCGTGATCCACTACCTGCTGACCAGACCCACGGCCTTGACTGGAACTTGGAGATGGAAAATTAGAAATCATAGAAAAGCCGCCACAGCCTCCCTCTCTGAGTCCCGGTGTGTGTGTGTGTGTGTGTGTGTGTGTGTGTGTGTGTGTGTGTGTACCTGCTCCGTCAGCAGTAGGGATGTGTTGCTGTACTTCTTGCTGGTCTCGGAGCCGAGTGTGATGAACCGGAGGAGGAAGAGGGAGAGCGAAGAGCACCAGATCACCAGCTCCCAGTTATAGTGGCAGGACAGGAAGGCCTCGTGCACGTGCAGCAGCTGGAGAGGACACACACACACA
>NC_045167.1:27062850-27065350 GCF_900700415.2 Clupea harengus
ACACACACACCTGTGTATTCTGTTCTTTCTCTCTCTCTCTCACACACACACACACACACACACACACACACACACACACACACACACACACACACACACACAGGGTCCATCGGTCTCATTCCCTCTTGCTCACACACACACACAGCCAATTCAAATGAAGACATTTCCCTTCAGGTGGCTTACAGGTAAACCCTGCCCAACACTATAGACTCACTCAACACTGTCTGACACACACACACACACACACACACACACACACATACACACACACACTGTGTGTGTGTGTAGTGTGCGTGTGTGTGTGTATATAGTGTGTGTGTATATAGTGTGTGTGTGTATAGTGTGTGTGTGTATAGTGTGTGTGTGGTGTGTGTGTGTGTGTGTGTGTATGTGGGTTTCCTGGACCAATGGAACATTGGCAATTCTTTAAGTAGATCATGAAGAGAGATTCGATTTACTTACACACACCCACACTCTTTACTTACACACACACACTCTTTACTTACTTACTTACACACACTAGGGATGGGCATAATTAATCGACGATCGATTAATTGATCATTAAGAATTTCCTCGATGAAATAATTTTTTCATCGATTAAAACATGTTCTGTTGCGAAGTGTGCGTGTAATTTATTTATTTTAGGGCTGTCAAAGTTAACGCGTTATTCGATGAGATTATTGTGGCGGAGATTAATGCAATCAAATATTTGAACGCAGTTAACGCAACTTTGTTTACTTCCGGTGCGCGTTGACCCATGGCACGAAACCGCCCCTTGTCTGCAGTCAGTTAGATTGAAGAGACCGAGACGGTAGTTGAAGATGGAGAGAGCTGAGGGATTGTTGGGCGGAAAGTTTCTGTTTAAGAGGCAAAATGACAGAACAATCGACAAAACTAAAGTTGTATGTAGCATTTGTCAAGCTGAATGTAGCTATCACAGAAGCAGCTCGTGTTTAAGTTATCACCTTAATGCAAAGCACCCGACAGAAAGCAGTCCCAGGTTAGATGGTCGCCAACCACGACTTCTCTAGGAAATTAACTAGACCAGTCCGTGAAAAGGTTACCAACGCTGTAGCAGTTTAGGTTGCGGGTGACTGTCGGCCCATCAACATAGTTGAAGACGGTGGGCTGACTGAGGTGATTCGAATTGCTTCAGGGGACAATTCTTACGATTTACCGTCGAGGGGCACCATTGTGTCTCGCATACATTCCTTGGCTGATGGCGAGAGATCACGAAAAAAATACAATTAAACAACAGTGTCTAAAATACACGCTGTCTGAAGTGATTACTCGTTAATTTATAAGATTTAGTCTTTAGAAGAAAACAAACTTTTAATCACGATGAATCTAGATGAATGAATTTCAAAATGTGAGATTAATTAGTTAGAGAGAAAAAAAAAAACGAAGGTCAGTTGTGTTTATGAGCACCGGCTTCTAGCTGTCGGCTCCGCTGCTTAAGAGTACAGCAGCGCATATTTTCAAGTGTAACCATTGAACGGATCCCGTTTAACTGCCACAAGAGTTGTCCATCTTGTAAGTTTAACTGCCGCAAGAGTTGTTCATCTTGTAATAAATATCTCAATGAGGAAACACGCTGTGTTTTTTCTATTTTCACTGCATTTTAATATAGCCTATAAATAGTGAATTTTAATATAAAAATATTAATGATTAATCGAAAATCGATCGTTAATTCTCCCGACGATCGATTAAGACAATTTAATCGAATGCCCATCCCTAACACACACACACTCTTTACTTACATACACACACACACAAACCTCACACTCCTTACTCATATACACAGACACACACACAAGCGCTTTAAAAGGAAAACCATCTCTGTCCAGACAAGCATTTTAGATCAGCATCCATCCACACACACCCACACACACACACAAACCTCACACTCCTTACTCACATACACAGACACACACACAAGCGCTTTAAAAGGAAAACCATCTCTGTCCAGACAAGCATTTTAGATCAGCATCCATCCACACACACCCACACACACACACACACACACACACACACACTCTCTTTACTAATTTGCATCCATGCCGACAGAAAAGGGTCACGTGATGGGAGCGTGGCCAATCAGGGAAGAATACCGAAGACCCAGTCAGGAAGTGATCTCCATACTAAATTACCAGATTAAAAGTCACACACACACACACACACACACTCTTTACCCACATACACAGACACACCACACACTCTCTTTACTCAAGTAAAAACACACACACCTCAGACTCTTTTCTCATGTACACACACGCACACTCTTTACTCACATACAGAGATACACACATCCTCACACACACTCTTATATAGACCTTCAATCCTCACACACACTCTTATATAGACATACATCCTCACACACACTCTTACATAGGCCTACATTCTCACACACATTCTTACATAGACATACATTCTCACACACACTCTTATATAGGCCTTCAATCCTCACACACACTCTTATATAGACATACATCCTCACACA
>NC_045167.1:27085697-27088197 GCF_900700415.2 Clupea harengus
GAGATCACCAGAACATTAGTCTGTGCCAACCGTTGATTACGGGCTGATAACATTCTATAGTTTCGTTTCCGTAGCCGTAGTCGGTGCCTAAAAGAAATCACAATCACACACACACACACACACACACACTCACACACACACTCACATCAGACACACTCTCTCTCACACACACACACACACATCAGACTCGCACACACACATCAGACACACACACACACACACACACACACACACACTCACACACACACTCACACACACACACACTCACACACACACACACTCACACTCACATCAGACACACTCTCTCTCTCACACACACACACACACACACACACACACATCAGACTCGCACACACACATCAGACACACACACACACACATCAGACTCGCACACACACATCAGACACACACACACCCTCCTACTCTAGACCATCTCCCCTGTGGGACGCTGCTGTAGTCTCTCCACCTGATCTCCCTGCAGAACCCCTCTGTTAACAGCAGCCCATCCCCACCACACTATTCTGATCTACACACACACACACACACACACACACACACACACACACACACACACTCCCCTCTGCTTACAGCAGCCCATACCCACCACACTATTCTGATCTACACACACACACACACACTCCCCTCTGCTTACAGCAGCCCATACCCACCACACTATTCTGATCTACACACACACACACACACACACACACACACTCCCCTCTGCTTACAGCAGCCCATACCCACCACACTATTCTGATCTACACACACACACACACACACACACACACACACACACACACACACACTCCCCTCTGCTTACAGCAGCCCATCCCCACCACACTATTCTGATCTACACACACACACACACACACACACACACACACACTCCCCTCTGCTTACAGCAGCCCATACCCACCACACTATTCTGATCCACACACACACACCCCCCTCTGCTTACAGCAGCCCGTCCCCACCACACTATTCTGATCCACACACACACACACACACACACACACACACACACTCCCCTCTGCTTACAGCAGCCCATACCCACCACACTATTCTGATCCACACACACACACACACACACACACACCACACACACACACACACACACACACCACACACACACCCCTCTGCTTACAGCAGCCCGTCCCCACCACACTATTATGCACAGCTCCTACTCTGCTTATTATTATTATTTTAAATGCTGGCTCTTTCCATTTTCATCCACTATAAATCTTGTGTATGCTAATATGTTTTATTCTGATGCATGTATGAATGTATGCTAATGTCCTCCCGATGCAAGTGCCTTGAGTCAATTTCAATTGTTATTGGCACTGTGTAAGAAAAAAATATTGAATTTAATTGAATAGATCCTGATTTCAATATATGCCTTTTTAAACATGGATATTGCTGACACATTAAACGGAGACTTGAAGTTCTCCTTAAAGTAGAGAAAGTGCGCCATCTCCTGGCCATTTGCTGGAAAAGTAAATATCTGTGCTCGGGTAGGAAGAACAAACTACCATCTGCCAAAACACTCAAAAACTCCTTTTTATGAGTTAAAGAGTTTTACTTACTTACAACTAAGAGTTGTCGGGTGGTTTTCCTAGTGATGTAGGCCACGCCTAGTATTTGAAGTATCCATTTGATCTGACACAGACAGAATTGATTTACCATCTCTGATTACCATCTGATTACCATCATACCAACTTGACCGAACTATGTCCGCTCATAAGTGCAAAACAGGCCTGGTGATTTCTCATAGAGCAAAGACCGGGGAATTTGACAGTGCTGGAGACGATACCTCAAGTTTATGGAGAGCATACGGACTTTACGGTAAAGACCCCTCACCCGGAAGTACTTTAGGCCATTTTGATTGACAGCAAGCAAAAACCGTTCGAATTTTTTTTGCCAGAATAAGGAGTCCTATCTGTTAGGAAGCGATCGTTCATGTATGTTGTTAAGTATGCAACGCCTTCAGAACATGTCGACCTCACTGACACAGACCGACTCGGCGTGCATTTTATTCTCAGAGATGGGTGGTAACCTGTAGTCGGCGCAGACAACGATGAACCCGAGGAGACGGTGCTAACGTTAATTAAGGTAAGCTGTGATGCTCGCCCAACCTCCTCCACAATGTTGACGTTAGCTGCTGGTATATGGTGCGTCATTAACGGCGGCGGGGGATCACCCATGTCTACCCATCACTGAAAATCATATCTCACCTCTCGAAGTGATTGATCACCAGTTTATAGATGACAATCTAATGTATGTACACATAAATGAAAGTTGTATGTAACGTAACGTTAGTTTAAGTGATAAGACTACATGCGGCACGCAGACTATCTTTTGATGACCCCCAGTCGAACATCAGCTTTGTTCTACGGCCGACTAGCGCGCGTCTACATGCAGGCTTTTCTATCGAATCTATGTCAGAATCTCTGCATGGCGTCATGTGGTTTTAAATCGGTCTAACGGAATTTCTAAGTATTAC
>NC_045167.1:27113197-27130697 GCF_900700415.2 Clupea harengus
TAGGCATGACAGTCCTTGCAGGTTATGTGCTTAAAAATTGTACTGGGTATCGTATTATACAGCTCTTCAAAAAAGTTCCGTTGATTTAAATGGGCCACCCCGACGTTCGCAGGTCTGTAATTTCTTTATATTCACAGCCGCGAAAAAGTAATGACCGCTGTCATTGGCAACGGGTTTTGTGCTTCTAATTTCATATCATTCCGCAAGTAGTCCGGTCATTTAACGTAAGGGAAAGTCATAACTTGAAGTCAGCAAGCAATGGGTTGCTACGCAACACCTGAAACTGTAGAGTTCTTAAATCGTTAAAGAGGTATTTTGGAGGAATGTCTTCTATCGTTTTGGCGAGTAACCGTATAATAAGCGGGATGATGTATAGTTCGGAGGTCATTATCTAAAAATAAATCAATTGGATTTCAAAATAAGAGTATACCGCGATTGAAACGGTATTAGGGCTGTCAAAATTGCTCAAAAATGACGTTCGAATATTCGCTTTAAAAAAACACATATATTCGAACATATTCGAATTTCTGGTTGCGCATTAGGCACGTCAATAACAGGACAAATTAATACAACGAGACATAACTACTTGTATAGGTAATTTATTTAAGCTTAAACATATTTAACAACATATTACCTACACTAAAATAAGTAAATTAACTAATGGCCAAGACCGCAGAGCTTGCACACACTCGCACACACGCACTCTTTCTTTCTCCCTCTCTCTGCCTCTCCCGCACCGTCGCGCTCTCTGCGCATAGCGGTTTAAATGAACGACAACAAGGGATACGGTACCTCGGTTCCAGTGCTTCACAGAACTCCCTGAAGCCTATCCCATCCACCACACTGATCGGCCTCATGTCCTTGCATATGAACGAAATCAATTTTTGCGTGCAGGCCTCCTGTCGTGCCGCAGGCAACGAACTTGTGACGGACGGCGCAAAATATGTATCCAGACGTGGCTGTTTCGCTGAAGTTCCACATATTATGCCATATTCACTTGGATGCACATTTTGGAGATGTAGCCTCAAGTTGCTAGTTGTTGAATGGTAAGCTAACGCTAGCTTACATAGCTTACACACTACTTTATCTGTAGGCTCAACAAGTTTACAATCAACTGCCCAAAATCCGAAATATTTCCAGACATCACTCTTTAGATTTTTGGGGGTTACAATCACTTTCTCTGCTGCGGTCAAGCAGGGTTCTGCACTTTCTGCCATCTTCCACCAAGTCAACTGTCAGCAGTGAGGCAACTTGTTGAGCCTACAGCTAAAGTAGTGTGTAAGCTAGAGTTAGGTTACCATTCAACAACTAGCAACTTGAGGCTACATCTCCAAAATGTGGAGATGTAGCCTCAAGTTGCTAGTTGTTGAATGGTAAGCTAACTCTAGCTTACATAGCTTATACACTACTTTAGCTGTAGGCTCAACAAGTTTACCATCAACTGACCAAAATCCGAAATATTTCCAGACATCACTCTTTAGATGTTTGGGGGTTACAATCACTTTCTCTGCTGCGGTCAAGCTGGATTCTGCACTTTCTGCATCTCGGAAGTCAACTGTCAGCAGTGACTCTGTGCCAGACAGTGCGACTCCTGTGACCTGTCCCTGATCTCAGGCGCGCGCCCACCCGCAAAGCAGACAGTGCTGCCGCTGTTTTTTTTCACATTCGAATATTCATTTTCACATTCGAAATTCTATTTTTAACAACTATTCGAATATATATTCGAATTTAGAATATTCGTTGGCAGCCCTAAACGGTATAGCCAAATCTCTCCCGGTAGACACATTTCTACCGCTGCACGGTATATACCGTCATACCGCCCAGCTCCACACACACACACACACACACACACACACACACACACACACACACACACTAGGGATGGGCATAATTAATCAACGATCGATTCATTGATCATTAAGAATTAATATAGATAGATAATATAGTATAGATAATATAGATAGATAATTTTTTCAGCGATAAAACTAATGCATGTTCTGTTGCGAAGTGTGCGTGTAATTTATTTATTTTAGGGCTGTCAAAGTTAACGCGTTATTCTATGAGATTAGTGTGGCCGAGATTAATGCAATACAATATTTGAACGCAGTTAAAGCAACTTTGTTTACTTCCGGTGTGCGTTGACACATGGCACGAAACCGCCGCGTGTCTGCAGTCAGTTAGATAGGAGAGACCGAAACGGTAGTTGAAGATGGAGAGAGCTGACGGATTGTTGGGCGGAAAGTTTCTGTTTAAGAGGCAAAATGACGGAACAATCGACAAAACTAAAGTTGTATGTGGCATTTGTCAAGCTGAATGTAGCTATCACAGAAGCAGCTCGTCTTTAAGTTATCGCCTTAATGCAAAGCACCCGACAGAAAGCAGTCCCAGGTTAGATGGTCGCCAACCCACACTCCACGACTTCTCTAGGAAAATAACTAGACTAGTCCGTGAAAAGGTGTGTTTTTTTCTATTTTCACTGCATTTTAATATAGCCTATAAATAGTGAATTTTAATATGAAAAATATGAATGATTAATCGAAAAATCGATCGTTAATTCTCCCGACGATTGATTAAGACAACTTAATCGAATGCCCGTCCCTAATACATAGTGACCCACTGAGGTCCATGTGGTCGTGACGGTGAGGGTCATGTGATGTGACATGATGTAACATACCTTTGTGAAGCAGCTTCACCTCCCCGTTCTCCCTCTTGATGTCATTCGTCAGCTTGTGTTTCTTTTTCTCTTTCTCCTTATGAAGCTCTTTCTCCTTATGAAGCTCCTTAAGCGCCTCTTTCTCCTTATAAAGCTCTTTCTCTTTCTCCTTATGAAGCTCTTTCTCTTTCTCCTTATGAAGCTCCCTAAGCGCCTCTTTCTCCTTATGCGCCTTCTCCTCCTTAAGCGCCTCTTTCTCCTTATGAAGCTCCTTAAGCGCCTCTTTCTCCTTATGAAGCTCCTTAAGCGCCTCTTTCTCCTTATGAAGCTCCCTAAGCGCCTCTTTCTCCTTATGAAGCTCTTTCTCCTTATGAAGCTCCTTTTCCTTATGAAGCTCTTTCTCCTTATGAAGCTCCTTATGAAGCTCTTTCTCCTTATGAAGCTCCTTAAGCGCCTCCTTCTCCTTATGTAGCTCCTTCTTCTTCTCCCGCTCTTTGTCGCGCTCCTTCAGCTTGTCCTTGGTGATGTGCTCTGTGAAGAGACAAGAGTAATGAGTTTTACAGGTCACATGGTTACCACAGGACAACAGTACTGTAACCATGGTCACCACAGGACAACAGTACTGTAACCATGGTCACCACAGGACAACAGTACTGCAACCATAGTCACCACAGGACAACAGTACTGTAACCATAGTCACCACAGGACAACAGTACTGTAACCATGGTCACCACAGGACAACAGTACTGGACTAAGACCATAGTCCCCACAGGACTATTTACTTTGTGTGTGTGAGCGTGTGTGTCTCTTGCTAAGAGGACTCTGAGTATGTGTGTTGTGTGTGTGTCTCCCAACACAACCTGTTGACACACACACACACACACACACACACACACACACACAAACAGGCACACACGCGCACAGGCACACACACGCTCACACACAGACACACACACAGACAGACAGACAGACAGACAGACAGACAGACAGACAGACAGACAGACAGACAGACAGACAGACAGACAGACACATACAGAGAATGGGCAGCTGGGAAAGCATGAGGACCAATTAGCTGAATTTCACAATCAGCGGTGTGTGTTGTGTGTGTGTGTGTGTGTTTCAGAATCGCAAACTGCACATTTAACTGCAGTCATGTCTGCTATGATGTCAAACCAGCCGCTGATAAACGGCCAATCACAGATCAGACTCATCAACCCTGTCTGCCACACGTGTGTGTGTGTGTGTGTGTGTGACACTCACTGATCTGACTAATCATACACACGTTCCAAAACTCACCAGATATGAAATCTGAACTCTGATTTTAGATGTAGTTCATCTGATTTTGCTGACAGAAGCTTGTAGATGGAGCACTTTGACACACACACACACACACACACACACTTGAGCACTTTGACGCGACAGAAAAGAAAAATCGCTCAAGTGTTTGGTTTGTGTCCGTGGCGATTAGCCCAACATTCCAGCCTTTTCTTCCGAGAGACTGAATTCCACTCGTGTCTACAGCTGGCTAATAGGGAAGGACGCACGCACGTACGCACACACACACGCACGCGCACCCACACACACACGCACGCACGCACACACACACACACACACACACAAACACACACTAGTAAGGGCTGATAAGGGATAATCCTAACAGAGGGGGATTTGTGGGTGGTGTGTTCCACACATTATGTTCCAATGTTTTACACACTGACAGGCCTACACACACACACACACACACAACGGGTAGAAAACAGACCCACCTCTGCATCTGCCCAGCACTTCACGTGTTTGTGTGTCTGAGGCTGAGTGTTATGTTCTCTGTGCGTGTGTGTGTGTCTGTCTGTCTCTCTATGTGTGCGTGTGTGTGTGTGTGTGTAGGCCTGTCTGTGTGTCATGTTCTCTGTCTGTCTGTGTGTGTGTGTGTATGTGTGTGTGTGTGTGTGTGTGTAGGCCTGTCGTTGTGTAATGTTTCTGTCTGTCTGTGTGTGTGTGTGTGTGTGTGTGTGTAGGCCTGTCTGTGTGTGTGAAGGCCTGTCTGTGTGATATTATGTGTGTGTGTGTGTGTGTGTGTGTCATGTTCTCTGTCTATGTTCCCTATCTGATCATGTGTGTGATGTGAAGTTATGCTGTGTGATGTGTGTTGTGTGTTGTGTGTTGTGTGTGTGTGATGTGCAGTTATGCTGTGTGATGTGTGTGCTGTGTGGATATGTTGTGTGATGTGTGTTGTGTGATGTATGATGCGTGTGTTGTGTGCAGTTATGATGTGTGATGTGTCGTTGTGCTGCACATATTTATAACCCTCTGTGTGCTGTGGGATGCAATAAACATCAGTCTTCACAAGTATATGTGCATGCACACACACACACACACACACACATCAGTGTTTTTATGTAATAATCATATTTGTGTTCATGTAATAAAACATGTGTGTGTGTGTGTTTATGTGTATTTTTTTTACTGTTCACAGGACTTTGACCACTTCTGTTAGAAGTAAGAATCACTCTTAGCTTCAGGAAGAGGAGTCATTATTCTCCCCGTCGAGCCTTCGAGAGCGGGTTGCTCTGCTAAACTCACCGAGCGTGTGTGTGTGTGTGTGTGTGTGAACACCACATATGGGCTCTCACAGACGTGTGTGTGTGTAGTCATACGTCCTCTCACTCACAGAGGTGTGTGTGTGTGTAGTCATTCGTCCTCTCACTCACAGAGGTGTGTGTGTGTGTAGTCATATGGGCTCTCACTCACAGAGGTGTGTGGTTGTGTGTGTGTGTGTGTGTGTGTGTAGTCATATGTCCTCTCACTCACAGACGTGTGTGTGTGTGTGTGTGTGTGTATATAGTCATATGGGCTCTCACTCACAGACGTGTGTGTGTGTGTGTGTGTGTGTGTGTGTGTATAGTCATATGGGTTCTCACTCACAGAGGTGTGTGTGTGTATAGTCATATGTCCTCTCACTCACAGACGTGTGTGTGTGTGTGTGTGTGTGTGTGTGTGTGTGTGCGCTGTCTGTCCTGCACAACATTTTGACCTTTTGTCCGGCATGTTGAGATAACGTTCTGCATTTGTTTGGTTTTTAATTGTCAGTAAATAATAACACGTTCTTTTGCACACGAGCCGCGCGTGTGTGTGTGTGTGTGTGTGTGTGTGTGTGCGCGTGTGTGTGTGTGTGTGTGTGTGTGCGCGTGTTTCTACTAGGACTGCTTCACAAGCAGCAACCTGGCTCATTCAAACGCAACATAGACAAGCTTCTCCAGCCTGGCCCTCATCCAATGGCTGAAGAGATAGCCATGAAGGCGTCACCAAGAGGCTGACAGCTGTCAATCAAACGTCAAATGTGGAGGTGTGGCTCGTGAACTCCTCTGCTACGTCACAAAAACACAACAAAGTAAAAGGCAAAATCATATCTTCCATACAGCTAAGGCTGTGTGTGTGTGTGTGTGTGTGTGTGTGTGTGTGTGAAAGCTGTAGCCTGTATCTTAAGGCCTAGCTGATGTGCTGTGTGTGTGTGTGTGTGTGTGTGTGTGTAAAAGCTGTAGCCTGTATCTTAAGGCCTGGCTGATGTGCTGTGTGTGTGTGTGTGTAAAAGCTGTAGCCTGTATCTTAAGGCCTTGCTGATGTGTGTGTGTGTGCTGTGTGTGTGTGTGTGTAAAAGCTGTAGCCTGTATCTTAAGGCCTAGCTGCTTATGTGCTGTGTGTGTGTGTGTGTAAAAGCTGTAGCCTGTATCTTAAGGCCTGGCTGATGTGCTGTGTGTGTGTGTGTGTGTGTGTGTGTGTGTAAAAGCTGTAGCCTGTATCTTAAGGCCTAGCTGATGTGCTGTGTGTGTGTGTGTGTGTGTAAAAGCTGTAGCCTGTATCTTAAGGCCTAGCTGATGTGCTGTGTGTGTGTGTAAAAGCTGTAGCCTGTATCTTAAGGCCTAGCTGATGTGCTGTTTGTGTGTGTGTGTGTGTGTGTAAAAGCTGTAGCCTGTATCTTAAGGCCTAGCTGATGTGCTGTGTGTGTGTGTGTGTGTGTGTAAAAGCTGTAGCCTGTATCCTAAGGCCTAACTGATGTGATGTGGAATCGACAAGAGGACACATTATGGGTGTTCACAAGGCAGAATGTTTTTAATGAGTTAGACAGACATTATATCAGAGTGTGTGTGTGTGTAAAATACATTATATCAGAGTGTGTGTGTGTGTAAAAGACATTATATCAGAGTTATGGGTTACCTCTCAGTTCTGGTAACTTGTCCAACACCAACTTACTACTCGTCCCACACACAGAGCTCATCCAAAAGACAGACACACACACTAACTTACTACTCATCTTACACACACACACTTACTACTCGTGCCTCATTTGGTGTGTCTGCATCCGGTCACCCTACCTACACACACAAAATCTCTCTCTCCTCCGAACCCAGAGACCACCGCTGGTACAGTTCTGCTCCGACTCCAGCTGGGGTACGGTCTGCTCCTGAAGAGCATGGGCGCTCTCTCTCTCTCTCTCTCTCTCCTCTCTCTCTCTCTCTCTCTCTCTCTCTCTCTTCTCTCTCTCTCTCTCTCTCTCTCTCTCTCTCTCTCTCTCTTGAAGAGCATGGGCGCGCGCACACACACACTCTCCGCTCCTGAATAGCATGGGCGCACACACACACACGCTTCACTCCTGAAGAGCATGGGCGCACACGCACAAACTCTCCGCTCCTGAATAGCATGGGCGCGCGCGCACACGCACGCACACGCACACGCACACGCACACGCACCGCTCCTAAAGAACATGGGCCTCGTGGTGATGAGCCTAATGAGGCGTGTTACTGCACCTACAACACACACCACTGGGGCGGACACACACACACACACACACACACGTGTAACACACTCACCCGTGAGACACACTAGAAACACTGTGGTATAATTATTCCTGTCACACACCTAGACTGCTCTACCAACAGTCAAACTGCACTGCAAAACCTGAAGTGTGTACATCATGTGTAGTTGACGGAAGAGAGGTGTGTGTGTGTGTGTGAGACAGAGGGAGTTTGAGTAAATAGGATGGAAAATGAGTGCCAACATCCAAGGTGATGATCAACAGCCCGTTAGTGTGGCGCTCGCTGCCCCGGTCATGTTCTGGGGGCGTGGCGCGAGAACATCACTTAATGGCGGGCGATTGTTTATAGCCAACACGGGAACACCGCGTGCGCCCAGGACCGAACGGCGCGCGGATCCGCCACATTCCTCCGCCAATGTTACTGTACATCACATCACGAGCGCACGGGGGGCTGCCGACGGTCATGTCCAGGACTGTCAAGTTAACCGGGAATTCTACTACTCAAATACTCGTGTTGGTCAAATGGCAACTATGTATCTATTTTGGCTGCCATCAAAATGTAACCTATGTTTCCAAAAACGGCCTTTTGTGGCTATATTACCACCAATGACTACAAAATTGCGCCAAAATACCTGGACCGGACAATCCATAGAGGCACATCACCATTACACTAAACTGATAGGCGCTTTCGGCATAACCGCAGCCATTAACCACACGAGAGAAAAGCGGTTTAAAACTCGGTTGAGTAACCAACACGCTCCAAAATAGGGTCAATAGCCACATATGTAACCAAAAGTAGCGATTACCAGCAACATTACAACATAAACAACGGTGACGAGAATAAACCCATCATACATTCTTTCTACAACAAACCATCGAAATGTAACATCGGTTCAGTCACATTGCAATAACACGCACACACTTATTGGGCCCACATGCGTTTGTAGTCCGCTACGAGTGGCAAACTGGTGGCTAGCCCGCTAATGTTAGCTCAACGGTAGCTGGCCTGTGCTACGTTAGCAAGCTAGCAGCAGACATTTAAAACCATAGCAAATGTGTGAAGCACAAATGCACAACTGTCACAAAGACGCATCTACAGAGCGGGGCAAACTACTTGTGAGTTTGTTTGTTGACACTCTGCATCTGAGATTAGCTAGTTACAAGCAAACAAGTTAAGACGGTCGGCTAAGCTAACTAGCTAGGTAGCTAAATCCGCTGACATTCGCGTTACCTTTCTGTATCAACTTCACCTCCCCGTTCTCCTTCTTCAGTCCCGAGCCGAACAGGCTGCTGACGTTATTTTCCGCGGGTGGCTTATGTTTCTTCTTCTCTTTTTCCTTTTCCCGTTTTTCCTTAAGCTTTTTGGGTTTCGGGGGGGAAGCGAGGAAATCGCTCTGCTTGAACACTCTGTGCACGGGCGGCTGGGTCGGCGCCGTAGGGTTGCTCGACTTGATGGGACTGAAGCTCCATGTTGTCGGGCTGCCATAACTCTGCTTGTGGTGCTGTTTCTCCCCTATGCCGCCGCCTCCCCCTCCTCCTTCTCCGTTTAGTTTCTTAGGTTTAAGGCTCTTCTCTTCGTTTCGCACTTTCTTCGGCGGTGGAGGGTGGTGGTCGCGGGAAGACTGCGGTCGATTTTCCGGCGTGGCTTTCGGTTCTTTAGGTTTGGAGAGCGGGGTTTTATTCGCTGCACCAAAGTGAATGAAGCTCACTGACTCCGCCATCTTGGGGCTTTCTCTATTTACTCTCTCGAGCGCTACTGCTGTTTGTGTAAAAAGGCAGGGAGGGGGCGGGGCCTAGTCCCGACTGACAGGCGACGCAGCCTAGGGGCGGGGCTTGCGCCTACGTGAGGCGATTGGTGGGAGGAGAAATAGGACACTGGGACATGTCGCATAACCGCGGGAAAGACTGCAGAGTACCTTCAATGAAAGACGTCACTGGTTTGTGGAATAACCATGCCAGTTTGCCTGAATATATATCAGACTTAAGTTATATCAATAGCGTCTCTGTATTTCACTCTCCCACAGTATGCCCGTGCCAAAAGTAGTGTGGTTGTCAGCGGACGGTAAACCAGCACATATCATTTGTTAAACGTGATGTAACTCGGTGAGTGTGTAGAGTAGACTAATCCTGCAGCGCGTGGATGTGCCTCTCCTCCCGTTTAGAAGCGCACGCGGCTGCTGCCCGAGCCCCTGGCGCAATGCCCCTGCCGTGTCCTCTCACTTCAAGGGAATTCCGCTGGCAGGGAATGTGTGTGTGTGTGTGTGTGTGTTGTGTGTGTGTGTGTGTGTGTGTGTGCAGGGCCGGAGCTATAAGAGATGCAAGGGATGAAGACACACGCGGGGCCAGTCATAACCGTAGGCAAGCTCTCTGTGTGTTTCCCGCACAAAATGAACCCAATGCAGTGCGAGGCGGAGGCAGAGACAGGAAGCATGTCTTGAACTGCACACTAGTGATGTTAACTGTTCATCGCGCCTGTTGTTCCAGTGGGTCATCTGGTTAAGCGCGCATTCTCATAATATAAGCCCCGCCCTCGTTTGCGCGCCACCCGCTATCAGTTCAGTGAGAGAATGTTGCGTTGGGGCGCGTGAGCGTGGAACAGACACGTTAAAAAACAAACCGCGTTGAATATGAACGGCAACTGGAGACATAGACATATTAAGGACATATAATATAATATAGGACATATAATATAGGACATATAGTTCCATTGTCAACGTCTTTTGGAATTATAAGAACTTTGAATTAACGGTTATCGCTTAATTGTATCAACGTGCTATAGAATGTTTCATCGTGGAGTGATTTATTATTAGCTGTGAAAAGTCCAAGTTGGGATGTCCTGGGGTATTCCAACTCATGGAACGTCTCTCGTCCAATCAGAAACAGCTAAATAATTCGATAGAACCCAATTGTTTTATAATATAGGACATATGTCTATGCCTGGAGAACTCAAGGAGGGAGGCGGGAAACATCAAGAGGGTGACCACTTAATTGCGTAACCTTTGTGTAAATATGTAAAAAAAAAAAAAAAATTAAAAAAGGGTAGAAAATGACTATATATTACTAAATATGTTTAACAGCAAAGAAAAACCCTCAAAAAACTTTTCAACTTGAAGTTCCACGACTTTTCCTCAACATTAGAACACATGGTTGTTTATATTTCCATGAAAGCTGTAGGCTAGCCCACACTCCACACACACATACACAGACACACACACACTCCACACACACAGCACAGACACAGACACAGACACAAACACACACACAGACACACACACACACACAGAGACACACGGCTAGCCCACACCACCAGGGTACAAAGATTGTCATTTTTGACCAGTTATCAAATCATTTACGCACCCCCCACACACACACACACACACACACACACTCACACCCCATACACACTTACACACACACACACACACCCACACAACCTTGCATACTGTTAGAGTTTTTCATGTTTTTGATAGTTTTTTATGACCTTTTATTCTTATGTATCGTTGTTGTTTATGTATTGTTGTTGTTTATAGCCTAGGCCTTGTGGGTTGTTGTTGTTGTTGTTGTTTATAGTTTGTGGGTGGGGACAATCTGCAGATTTCTGCTACTTTTTGAGGTTATACAATTTAAGTGTGTGTGTGTTTCTCACTTAAGCCCCAGCGATGGTTAATTAGTAATAAACTTCTGGTGTAGTGTAGTGTGTGTGTGTGTGTGTGCGTGTGTGCGTTGCGTTGCGATTATTAATTAGTAATACACTTCTAGTGTAGTGTGTGTGTGTGTGTGTGTGTTGCGATGGTTAGTTAGTAATACACTTCTAGTGTAGTGTGTGTGTGTGTGTGTGTGTTGCGATGGTTAATTAGTAAAACCTCTACTGTAGTGGAGCAGACATGACACAGACGGGCTCATCTCAACCTTCATCGCACTCACCGCACATCAGCAGTCAGTCAGTCAGCTGTTGTTTTAATCATCATGATTCATCGCACTCACCGCACATCAGCAGTCAGTCAGTCAGTCAACTGTTGTTTTAATCATCATGATTGATCGCATTCACCGCACATCAGCAGGAGTCAGTCAGTCAGTCAGCTGTTGTTTTAATCATCATGATTGCTGTTTCTGTCCAATAGCATGTGTTATCAGTTCATCGATGTTTAATAAAACCCAGATGTCTGTTCAGCTGTGGCAGGAAACGGACGTGTGTGTGTGTGTGTGTGTGTGTGTGTGTGAGTGTGTGAGTGTGTGTGTGTGTGTGTGTCTCACAGATCTCCAACTGGCCAACTCCAAGCAGATGGGCCCCCCCTTATGTGACGAGGTTCTGCTCAAGATTGCTCCCTGTTGGGAGAGTCTTCCCCAGTGGTGTGTGGTGTGTGTGTGTGTGTGTGTGTGGTGTGTGTGTGTGAGTGTGTGAGTGTGTGTGTGTGTGTGTGTCTCACAGATCTCCAACTGGCCAACTCCAAGCAGATGGGCCCCCCCTTATGTGACGAGGTTCTGCTCAAGATTGCTCCCTGTTGGGAGAGTCTTCCCCAGTGGTGTGTGTGTGTGTGTGTGTGTGTGTGTGTGTGTTGTGTGTGTGAGTGTGTGAGTGTGTGTGTGTGTGTGTGTCTCACAGATCTCCAACTGGCCAACTCCAAGCAGATGGGCCCCCCCTTATGTGACGAGGTTCTGCTCAAGATTGCTCCCTGTTGGAGAGTCTTCCCCAGTGGTGTGTGGTGTGTGTGTGTGTGTGTGTGTGTGTGTGTGTGAGTGTGTGAGTGTGTGTGTGTGTGTCTCACAGATCTCCAACTGGCCAACTCCAAGCAGATGGGCCCCCCCTTATGTGACGAGGTTCTGCTCAAGATTGCTCCCTGTTGGGAGAGTCTTCCCCAGTGGTGTGTGTGTGTGTGTGTGTGTGTGTGTGTGTGTGTGTGTCTTCCCTTGCCCCCGTCACCATTGGGCTCTAGCAGGCGGACTGTAGTACTGTAGTCCTAGTATATATATACATCAAATTGAGTTGAATGGTGTGGATAATGGTGTGTGTGTGTGTGTGTGAGGTCTGGTGTGTGTGTGTGTGTGTGTGAGGTCAGGGGTACGTTCGTCGTAGAGTTGAAGCTAAGTTAATCAATTGGCCTTTTAGCCCGTTAAGATTAGCGAGCTGATTGAGAACAGCAAATATCGGTTCGTTAACGGCTGACCCGCATCCTAATCATGTGGTTAATTTCAACCAGGCTAAAGTTATCATGGCATTTGCGCGTGCACGTCCTACTTCAAAAGGCAGGAAAGGTCGATCACCAAAACCATGATTTTCTAACGGTATAATTGTTCTAAACTCAAAGAAAAGGGCTCTTTTTTTCTCCGCTGGCGAGTAGGAGATGAACATGAACGCTTATGAAGAATACAAGACCATAATCATGGCAAAATTCAACACCACCACCGCTGTGAGAGCAAGGTGTGTTGGGGTGTTTATAGGGTGATATCTATGTATGAATCCCTGATGGCAAGTGTCAGCTGGTACAGAGGTTTCGTCTACCGGTTTGAATCTGCATGGTTGCTAGTTCAAATTCCCTCACCTCTTTCCTCGATGTAGTTTTACATTTCCTTGGAAGTCGCTTTGAATAAAAGCGTCTGTTAAATGACTAAATGTATTAATAACAAATGCAATAAATTGAAGCAGCGAAAATAAATTGGCTGTATTTCTCTCTATTCTTATCATGAGTCCACCGTAATCATTTTCTTCAATAATGATATGCTATGCTGTACTAATAACACATATAATTATGAGTGCTTTGTTCTCTGCATCACCGACACTACAAAAATGTACCACTCGCAAAAAAGCGCAAGACAGTCAATGTTCGACTGTGGTGTTTGCAATAAATGACTCGAGAAGGTCTTGTAAATTAATGATTCCTTGTCGGCTGAATCGGTAGCGCTCATACAAGAATAGTGGATCTTGGCGATCGCAAAGAACTCTCTCCCTCCGCTAATCTAACTCTAATATCAGTCCTTGGTCAATGGGATCCCTCCTTTTTCCGGGGGTGTGGCAAGCTTATCCAGCTACACTTAAGTTAGCCTGCCCTGGAGCAGGTTAGTGCTAATCGATATGTAACTATGGTGATTTATCAAAAGTTGCTTCCACGAACCAAAAAGAGGGGCGTTTTTTATCTTAGCCTGAAAATTAGCTCGCTAAACCGTTTAGCGAGCTACGACGAATACCCCCCTGGTGTGTGTGTGTGTGTGTGGTCTGGTGTGTGTGTGTGTGTGTGTGGTGTGGTGTGTGTGTGTGTGGTGTGTGTGAGGTCTGGTGTGTGTGTGTTTGGTCTGGTGTGTGTGTGAGGTCTGGTGTGTGTGGTTGGTGTGTGTGTGTGTGTGTGTGTGTGTGTGAGAGGTCGGATGCTCCAGGATGATCTGTGCATGAAGTCTAATGTGTGAGAAGTGTAATGCTCTAGAACAGGGGTACTCAATTAGAAACCCAAAAGGTCCACTCGCCAAATTTCCATTCAGTCCAGGGTCCGGAACAGTGACGGTCAAAATCCAAAAACATAACTCCAACAAAAACGTTCAAACTACCGTATGCACAAAAAGTCTGGCCTTATTTGTGTGAAAGGTGACACTTTTTTGTGGTTTAAACTTGGGCATAAAAGGTGTGACGGCCAGGCGGAGGCACTGATGTAAGTGTTCATTGGGTGTGCTCCTGTATTTGTTTTTCACCATATTCATGGTTGAAAAGGCAGACTCACAACAGTATCTCTATCCTAAACTGTTGTGTTATACTGCATATTTTCAGTTTAAGTACATTGTGAGCAACTAAAGCCAGAAAAAAATCCTTGTATATGAAAATGTACTTGGCCAATAAACATGATTCTGATTCTGATGTATGTTGAGGTATGCACGCTCTTGTTGTGTGGTTGATCTAACTATTACACTGCATGTTGCTTTGTATGATTGCAGATGGTTTATTTTTCTGCCCCTTACCTCAGAGTATTTTTGTTCGAAGTGTGCATGCTTTGTTTCATAGTGACGTTTCACGTTAACACTTTTGACAAGGGCAACCGTCTCATTACAGATTAAACACATCGGTTTTGTGCTCCCCACAGGCAGCACAAATGCATACTTGTCAGTCCACTCTGCCTTAAATTCGCGATTTTAAAGCACGCCATGATTTTAGTTTGCTGAGAAAAAAATACCGTTCACAAATCTATCTGCCGGCATTGTTGCCATTGACACACACAACCTGCGTGACCCACAGAGCTCGCGGCCAACATTGAGTAAGTGAGTGAGTTGTCATAGTGATGTTGTTATATTACAGCTCCTGATTGGACCTCTGGATTGGACACGGAAGATAGAAACCACATCGAGTGGGAAAAAAATATATAGCGCGAAATCACGCACCAATGAAACCTCGCTTGATCATGATTAAATTATAATTTTGATTTTGGCTTCGGTCCGAATTTGATTGCGTCTGGGTCCGGATCCGGACCGCGGTCCGCCTATTGAGTACCCCTGCTCTAGAAGAACACACCATCACACACTTACTCTCCCCACACACACACACACACACACACCAAAACACACACTGCAGACCTTTTTACACACACACACACACACACACACCCCAAAACACACACACACACACCCCAAAACACACACTGCAGACCCTTTGACACACACACACACACACACACGGGCACACCAAGAAATAAATGAGACAGACGAGACAGTCATACTTGATGTTTTTTTTTTCTTTCAATTTTTTGTTTTGACTGACAAGTCGATTGATTTCTGCAACATACAAACAGGAGAGGACACAGACCGGATCCCAGAGTGTGTGACATACCGCCACATATCTCACTCTCTCACACACACACACACACACACACATTCTTACACACTCTCGCTCATCTTGTCAAGGCACGGGCAGGCTCTGTAGAAGGCGAGCAGTGAGAGGGGGGGGGGAGGGAGGGAGAGACAGAGGGAGGAAGGGAGAGAGAGAGAGAGAAAAAGAGAGAGAAAGAAAGAGAGAGAGAGGAAACTGTGTATACAAAAATAACCTTTAGACCTTTTTAACAATTTACAAAAAGAACCTCCCACCACGACAGGCCCCACCTTCTCTATACCAGGGCCCGCCCCCTCTATGTAATGGGCCCGCCTCCTCTACGACATGGGCCCGCCTCCTCTACGACATGGGCCCGCCTCCTCTATGTGAGGTTCCCCCTGGAACAGGAAGTAGAAAAGGGAACCAGAAAGAGAAGAGAGGAGAAGAGGAGAAAAGAGGAGAGGAGAGGAGAAGAAAGGAAAAGAGGAGGGCGACGGTGAAGAGCAGAAAAAAATAATTTAGAGCCGCAGAGTCCTCTGGAGGGTCAGGGTCAGGATCAGGGTCAGGGGTGAGGGGTCATGCTCTGGCTTCTTCCATCTTCTGTTAATAAGAATATTCAGCCGTAGCAAACTCCTCATATAATATACCTACTTGCCCTGTACATTTATAAAACAATGCATATATAAGCTATCACCACGGCAGCAGAGCGACACAAGGAGAAGATCAATGAAGCCTAAAAACAGCAGTTCTGTGTGTGTGTGTGTGTGTGTGTGTGTGTGTGTGTGTGTGTGTGTCCGTGTGTGTGTGTGTGTGAGTGTGTGGGGGGGGGGGGCGTGTGTGTGTGTGTCCATGTGTGTGTGTGTGTGAGAGGGGGCGTGTCCATGAGTCTGTTCTTCAGGAACGGGTAACAGTTGATTGTGACATAGTTCTGGTCCTGATGTGGTCCGAGTCAGCATCCATGTGACTGGGCAGCCTCTGCAGAGCCCGTAGCAACAGCACACGGTAACCCAGCAACCGCCACGCCAACAGCAGGAAGATGCCCAGGTGCATCGTGGGAGATTATCAGTGTGTTGCTTTAGCAGATTGTGTTTGCAGGAGTAGTGGGTTTGGGGGGGGGGGGGGCAGCTCTGAGACGGCCGTCCCCCCCCCCCCCCCCCCCCCCCCAGCGTGGCTCTTAGAGAGTGGCTCTTAGAGAGGAGACAGCTCTGACATCATGTCCATGTGGGGGGGGGGGGATAAGAACAGGTTCAGGCTGGGATGGGGTGAGGGGGGGGTCTGAGGTCCTCTGACATCATGTCCATGTGGTGAGGGGGGGGTCTCTGACATCATGTCCATGTGGAGGGGGGGTCCCTGGGGCCTTTGGGCTGGGTGCCACGGCTTCCAAACCCTGGAGGGGGGGGGGGGGATGAGTTAGGGTGATGAGTGAAGCGTCAGGGACCAAGTACACAAATCAAACCCCCCCCCCCCTCTACGGAGCTGAGCTGTGATTGGCTAAGAGAATGCTGGTGTGGAGCAGTGCTATGCTGTGATTGGCTGAGGATGACTAGTGCTGTGCAGTTATTTGGCTTAGACAGTGTTGATGCTGGACTGTGATTGGCTGAAAGAGCTCTGATGCTAGGCTGTGATTGGCTAAGAGAGCCTTCGTCCTCCTCGTCCTCACTGACCAATCACTGGGCTGGACTCGCTCCCAGGCCCCTCCACCTCTGCTGCCTCTGTCGCCGAAGCCTTCTCATCTGCACACACACACACACACACACACACACACACACACACACACACACACACACACACACTGTGACTTGAGTTTGTAACGGTGTGTATGAGTTTGTAACTGTGTGTGAGTTTGTAACAGTGTGTGTGTGTGTGTGTGTGTGTGTACAAGTTTGTAACAGTGTGTGTGTGTGTGTATGAGTTTGTAACAGTGTGTGTGTATGAGTTTGTAACTCTGTGTGTGTGTGTGTGTGTGTGTGTGTGAATGAGTTTGTAACAGTGTGTGTGTGTGAATGAGTTTGTAACAGTGCGTGTGTGCACGAGTTTGTAAGAGTTTGTCTGTGTGTGTACAAGTTTGTAACAGTGTGTGTGTGTGTATGAGTTTTTAACAGTGTGTGTGTATGAGTTTGTAACTGTGTGTGTGTGTGTGTGTGTGTGAATGAGTTTGTAACAGTGTGTGTGTACGAGTTTGTAACAGTGTGTGTGCGTGTGTGTACGAGTTTGTAACAGTGTGTGTGTGTGTGTGAGTTTCTAATTGTGTGTA
>NC_045167.1:27135697-27138197 GCF_900700415.2 Clupea harengus
GCTGGAGGATCTCCTCACGAACATCACCCTCCACCTGACTACTGAGAGGGAGAGAGAGAGAGGGAGAGAGAGAGAGAGAGAGAGAGAGAGAGAGAGAGAGAGAGAGAGAGAGAAAGAGAGAGGGAGAGGGAGAGGGAGAGGGAGGGAGAGGGAGGGGGAGAGAGAGAGGGAGAGAGAGAGAGAGAAAGAGAGAGGGAGAGGGAGGGAGAGGGAGGGGAGAGAGAGAGAGAGAGAGAGAGAGAGAGATATAGAGAGAGAGAAAGAGAGAGGGAGAGGGAGGGAGAGGGAGGGAGAGGGAGGGAGAGGGAGGGGGAGGGAGAGGGAGGGGAGAGAGAGAAAGAGGGTGGGGGGGGCAGAGATGGTGCAGAGGTTAGATGCTAATTTGAGATGAATGACAGCTTTTTTTTATTTATTTTTTCTATCGCAGACTTTTTTTTTTGCCTTAGGCGCTCGCGATTTGTTGTAGGCGCTCGGGAAAACGGCTTAGGCGCGCGCCCAAATTTTCTCTATGCAGGAAAAACCCTGGCTACGGCTCCCATGGCCCTCTGTCCCTGAAGGGTTCTAAGCTTAGGGTTTCAGTGGACACTTGCACTCACACACACACACACACACACACACACACACACACACACACACACACACAACACAGCGGATGGGAAACACACACAGACTCGCATTCCTTTAGCCAAATCTTCATGAATGCACCTAAAATATTAATTTTATTATTATGAGTTGGAAGGAACACCAGCTAATGCTGCAGCTGACGATGCAAGGGATCATGGAGTCTGGCGGCCATTATGGAAATAGAAATCCGGACTAGGGCTGAACGATTTGGGGAAATAATCTAATTGCGATTTTTCCCCCCAATATTGCGATTGAATATGCGTTTTTTCCCCAACAAATCGTAATGAATATTAGATACATTTTGTGTAAAATATTATTTCCCACAATTAAAATGTTTACAACAAGCTTTGCCACTGTGCATTTAAGTAATTTAAACAAAGTCATTGTAAGAATAAACACAAGGCATGCACTTTTTAAACACTGTGTGCAAAATTTACCATCTTAAGATCACGTTTTTAATCGCGAACGTTGCGGTTAGAAAATCGTGTTCTATCATATCGTGATTAAATCGCAAATGCAATGAATCGTTCAGCCCTAATCCGGACTGGACAATCTTGTTTTGTCCTGAAAGGATTTATACATCATCCCAATTATTATACGGTGACTCGCCAAAACGATAGAAGACATTCCTCCTAAATACCTCTTTTTAATGATTTTGTTGCCTTTTTGATTTCCGCTAAGAAGGAAAAGTTCTTCACGCAAATAGAACTCTAAAGTTTCAGGTGTTGCGTAGCAAACCCATTACTTGCTGACTTCAAATTACAATGACTTTCCGTTACGTTAAATGACCGCACAACTTGCGGAATTATATGAAAGATGTGAATTAAACAAAACCCGTTGCCAATGACAGCATTCGGAACATTCGGAGGAGCCGTATAATAAACATAATTACTTAATTAATTAATTCATAATTACTCCACTATGGGTGTAGTTTTGGGTTGTGTATGTGTGTATATCCCTCTCTGAGTGTGTGTGTGTGTGTGTGTGTATGTGTGTATATCCCTCTCTGAGTGTGTGTGTGTTCTTGTTACCTGCGGATGCGTGGGGGTTTGGGTGGTGGTGTGTGTGTGTGTGTGTGTGTGTGTGTGTGTGTGTGTGTGTGTGTGTGTGTTCTTGTTACCTGCGGATGCGTGGGGGTTTGGGTGGTGGTGTGTGTGTGTGTGTGTGTTCTTGTTACCTGCGGATGCGTGGGGGTTTGGGTGGTGGTGTGTCCCATCTCTCCTCATCCGAATTCTGAGCTGGCTTCTCTGGACTGACCTCGTCCTGGACACACACACACACACAGACACAGACACAGACACAGACACAGACACACACAAGTTAAATGTTAGATATGTTAGAGGAATAAGATCATGATCTGATTACAGCACAAAATGGTATCCATAGCAACAAGCATCAGCGGGTCCCCCGGCAGACTCCGCCCTGACTGCTCACTGTCCACTAAACTCGAGCTCTGTGATTGGTGGACTGGGTGGATTACAACAATGTGATGTAGTGGAGAGATGTGATTGGTGAATTGAAGGATTGCTGCGACGTGATTGGTCAATCACCATGCCGTCTGTGATGTCAGCGCCGGGACTCTCCAGAACCTGCAGCTGCTTCTCAAAGAGCTGAGAGATGGCCCTGTGCACCAGCTCATACTGCTCCTGTGTACACACACACACACACACACACACACACACACACACACACACACACACACACACACACACACACACACACACACACACACACACACACACACACACACACACACACACACACACACACACACACACGGTTATATACACACCAGCTCATACTGCTCCTGTGTACACACACACACACACACACACAGTTATATACACACCAGCTCATACTGCTCCTAACCTTCTAG
>NC_045167.1:27143197-27145697 GCF_900700415.2 Clupea harengus
AGTAATTGACAATAAAGCTACTTTGACTTTGACACACGTCTTTAGTGGAAACACTTTCTTTTCACACGTCTGAGGCCACAGCCACAGAATATACAGAGGTGTGAGTGTGTGTGTGTGTGTGTGTGTGTGTGTGTGTGTGTGTGTGTGTGTGTGTGTGTGTGTGTGTAATGAGGGTGTGTGTGTGTGAGTGTGTGTGTGTGTGTGTGTATGCATATGTGTTTATGTGTGTGTGTATGTATATGTGTTTATGTTTGTGTTTATGTGTGTGTGTGTGTGTGTGTGTGTGTGTGTGTGTGTGTAATGAGGGTGTGTGTGTGTGTGTGTGTTTATGTATATGTGTTTATGTGTGTGTGTGTGTGTGTGTGTGTGTGTGTGTGTGTGTGTGTGTGTGTGTGTGTGGGTAGTGTGGCTCCATGCCGTGTTCTGAGAATTGTAGGTACACTGGAATTCGTCCATTGTGGTTGACTTTAATCAGTAACTTGTCTATGGGTTCCCCCAAAACTACGTCAGGTTTTACCTGTCATAAAAATGTAACCGGATGCATTTCTTAACCACGCCCACCTGAGCGTGGATAATAGCCGCATCTCCCCAGATGTGACTCTCTCTCTGTCGGCGCCCACCTGGCTAGGACCCCTCTCTCTCCCTCCGGGCATCGTCCGCGAGGAGCAAGCCTCTTGGACCTCCAACACCGCGTGAGCACACCGTCACACGGTGAAGAACTACTCTCTTTGTTCTCACGTCTTACGGCCGACACACGCCTAAGATCTCTCAGTCAACGAACTGCTCAGTGAGACGCAGTAAGTGTTAGCGAAAGCAGCTAACAACAGACCTGCTAGCTAACTCCACACAACGGGAACAAAAGGCAGACTGCAACGTTCTGAGCGATCAAATCCTCCGATCTAAACTGCAGGGACACAGACATCACAGCAAGGACAACTTTCTCCATTTACGGACGGCATCATCGCTTCTCTGCCTTATCCACGTCGGACCAGCCCAACACTTTTCCCAAAGGACTGGTAACTCTGACATTAACTGGGCATTTAGCTATCCTAGCTATTCACAACCTGGCTAAGCATAAGACTGTTTACATGCCATTGTTCATGTGTTTCATATGTTTTGTTTATTGAACGTAACTGTTTATATATATGCTCATTGTTAGCTGGTAGTTGGCTTCGCCACACCATCTAAGGGTTATCGTTAGGATTGCTTCTCAGACACATCGGGTCTTGCATGCATCACTAACCATTTCCCTCTTTCCTAACATGGCACCTTAATCGCGCACGATTACACATACATTGGCCTTCACATAGCCTCACACGCGAAGAGAATACTCGAACTTCGCGCTGCATATAGGCTCGTCCTTGTTCACATCACATGTATGTTCGCGTACGTGCACACACATGCACGCGGAACTACGGTGATCAGACAAAGGAACACACACACACATTCTTTCTGGCGCGCTCCTAACAGCGCAACCCCGAGCTCACAAGCTCACACACACACTCCCTCTCGATTACACATACACCTATTCCTTCAATTCATTGGTTAGTTACATTTAGCTAGATTACATATTGTGTGTTATTTTCTTATCATTGTGTAAATAAATACTTTGATTTATATACGCTGGTTTATTTAATGTTACACAAGAATGGACGTTGCCAACCTCTTCTATTCAGAATTCTAATGACCTTCAACCATACTATTAGTAAGGTAACTTTGGTTGTAGTTATTAATTTAATTATTAATCGGAGTTCCAAATTGATAGTATAATATATTTTATGAGACTGATATATTTAACGAGACTGATTTGTGGATTATCATTATTTTGACCACGTGGAGGACACTACACTTTGTGTGGCGCCCCCTAGGTGTTCAACTTAATTGATCTGCCTTTGTGTTGAATGGTTGATGCCTGTCCAATCGGGTGAGACTACCAACATATTGTTGCTGTTGCAAGGACAGCACCAGTGTGTCTTGGTGGCCCTCGCAAAGACGGTATCACAATTTACACACAATTGCACCCACATTCACCCGGCTCCTGCTCACAGGGTAAGTTACCTACATAGTCTGGTACTCCCATGTGAGGCTGGTACCAATTTCACCTACAGAATCTTAGCAGACGGTATTAATAACCCACCTCCATGCTGGTGTGTGTGTGTGTGTGCGTGTATGTGTGTGTGTGTGTGTATGTATGTCTATGTGTGTGTGAAGGCGCGTAGGTAAGTTTTTGTGTATGTATGTGTACGTGTACGTATGTATGTGTGTGTCTATATATGAGTGTGTTTGTGTGTGTGTGTGTGAGTGTCTGTGTGTGTGTGTGTGTGTGTGATGCTCGGCAAGCAGCACATGTGGCTCCAATCTGCTAATGAAGTTGAACCCTTATTACACACGCACACGCACACACACACACACACCCTCATTACACACGCACACACACACACACACACACACACACACACACACACCCTCATTACAGAAGAGGAAGCAGAGAAGACAGGAT
>NC_045167.1:27160697-27165697 GCF_900700415.2 Clupea harengus
TGTGTGTGTGTGTGTGTGTGTGTGCCCCTTTGGTTTGTGGCACAGTGTGTGTGTGTGTGTGTGTGTGTGTGTGCCCCTTTGATTTGTGGCACAGTGTGTGTGTCCCCCTTTGGTTTGTGGCAGTGTGTGTGTGTGTCCCTTTGGTTTGTGGCACAGTGTGTGTGTGTGTGTGTCTGTGTGTGTCTCTGGCTTGTGGCACAGTGTGTGTGTGTGTGTGCCCCTTTGGTTTGTGGCAGTGTGTGTGTGTCCCTTTGGTTTGTAGCACAGTGTGTGTGTGTGTGTGTGTGTGTGTGTGTGTCTCTGGCTTGTGGCACAGTGTGTGTGTGTGTGTGTGTGTGTGTGTGTGTGTGTGTGTGTGTGTGTGTGTGTCTGGTTTGTGTGCTTTCAGTGCCATTACAACATCAATACAGGTTGGACAGTTCCAACTGTCAACCGGACCTCAATTAACTGCATAAGTGTGAGTGCGTATGCGTGTATGCGTGTATGCGTGTATGCGTGTGTATGCGTATGTTGTGTGTGTGTGTGTGTGTGTGTGTGTGTGTGTAACTCATGGGATGGTAAGTGTGTGTGTGTGTGTGTGTGTGCGTATGTTGGTGCCTATCTGTGAGTGTATGAGCCTGAGTGTCTTTTCTGTGAGTTAGTGTGTGTGTGTGTGTGTGTGTGTGTGTGTGTGTGTGTGTGTGTGTAACTCGTGGGATGGTAAGTGTGTGTGGGTGTGTGTGTAACTCGTGGGATGGTAAGTGTGTGTGTGTGTGTGTGTGTGTGTGTGTGTGTGTGTGTGTGTGTGACTTGTACGATGGTAAGTGTGTGTAGCTCGTGGGATGGTAAGTGTGTGTGTGTGTGTGACTCGTGGGATGGTAAGTGTGTGTGTAGCTCGTGGGATGGTAAGTGTGTGTGTGTGTGTAACTCGTGGGATGGTAAGTGTGTGTGTGTGTGTGTGTGTGTGTGTGTAGCTCGTGGGATGGTAAGTGTGTGTGTGTGTGTGTGTAACTCGTGGGATGTTAAGTGTGTGTATGTGACTCGTACAATGGTAAGTGTATGTGTAGCTCGTGGGATGGTAAGTGTGTGTGTGTATGTGTGTGTGACTCGTGGGATGGTGTGTGTGTGTGTGTGTGTGTGTGTGTGTGTAACTCGTGGGATGGTAAGTGTGTGTAGCTCGTGGGATGGTAAGTGTGTGTGTAGCTCGTGGGATGGTAAGTGTGTGTGTAGCTCGTGGGATGGTAAGTGTGTGTGTGTGTGTGTGTGTGTGTGTGGCACATGGGATGATAAGTGTGTGTGTGTGTAGCTCGTGGGATGGTAAGTGTGTGTGTGTGTAGCTCGTGGGATGGTAAGTGTGTGTGTAGCTCGTGGGATGGTAAGTGTGTGTGTGTGTGTGTGTGTGTGTGTGTGTGTGTGTGGCACATGGGATGGTAAGTGTGTGTGTGTGTGTAGCTCGTGGGATGGTAAGTGTGTGTGTGTGTAGCTCGTGGGATGGTTAGTGTGTGTGTAGCTCGTGGGATGGTTAGTGTGTGTGTAGCTCGTGGGATGGTAAGTGTGTGTGTGTGTGTAGCTCGTGGGATGGTAAGTGATGACAGAGGGAGGGGGGCGTCCAAATGGGTGATCGCGTGCTTCCGCCGCCCTGAATTCCATTTCCCCGTTAGTTATTTGGTGTGTAAACAAGACATGCGCGAGCTTACAGTTCGCGCGAGACAGAAACCACAGAAAGGAAACACGTCTTTAAGGACGACTCCAAGACTCGCGCCTATCAGACCAGTCATGTCCTGGAGTTCTGTTGACTGAACTATTCACCAGACACGCGAGGTCGCACACACACACACACACACACACACACACACACACACACGGTAGCCTTCATCCTGAGTTCCAACGCCCCTGCTCCTTGCGCAACATCCGCTAACTCCCGATCCCAGCTCGAGCCCAGACGGCACTCCGAGGAACGAACGCGGCCACGCAGCGCGTGAACCGGCCAGGCTCGCTCGCTGAAGGCGGTGTCAAACACAACGCGAGTTCGGTCCCCGTGCTTCGCTCATAAACCCTTCAGAAAGTCAACACCAACAACAAGAGCGATCACGCGACGCGACGCGCATCCAGTGGCGGACAAAGACAATGACGATGTACACACACACACACACACACACACACACACACATATATATACACACTCACATAGAGATAGCTTAAATCCCCCAGCTCGCTAGCCTTAAGTTTCCCAGGCAGAAAGTGGACTAGTCAGGCCCAGGTTCTGATTCAGAGTGACACAAACAGGCTTGTTTGTCAAATACATTAAATGAAGGAGCTGAATAAACATGAGTACGTTTCAGACGTCAGTTACGTCTGTCGCGACCAGGCTACCGTCGCAAGCAAGGCGATAGCTGACGCGGAACAGCCCCTGTGTCAAAGACGGGCACCCTACTGTGGCCTAAACACCTACAATAACACCTCACGCCTCTGTTTAGCCTAATCAAACAGGCTCATCATTCTGAAAATGTCAACTACACTACAAAACTGCAGAGCTGGACCATGCCTCGCTGTTAGAGAGAGCTAGCCTTCATGCTATATGCGAACCAGCCGAGACTCTCTCTCTCTATGCGCGGCCACTGAATGCAACTTCTCTGCTCACATTAGCTCCTAAAACCCTGCTTCCGCGGGAACCCCTCGGGGTACTTGGATGGCGTTATCCTCCCTTAACGCTCCAAAAACAGCACCCGGGGCCGCCGGTGTGTGTGTGTGTGTGTGTGTGTGTGTGTGTGTCTCCACGCAGCTGGGCTCGCGTTGCAGGCCGCAGGGGAAGCCTGGAAGGAGAGAAGCATGTACCCCCGGCTTCGCGCGAGCCACAGTGAGTGCTTCACCTGGGAGGGAGAAAAAGCACAGCACGCGCGTCCTGCCGTTGAAGCTTTTAAGCAACCAGCCGAACCGAACAGCCTCGGAGGGAAGCCTACCGTTAGAGAGCACTAGACGGGAGAACGAGACAGCGAGGTGTGTGTGTGTGTGTGTGTGTGTGGATGCTGGGGTGAGCGGACAGGTCCCCCCTGATTCTCACCATGAAGTCCGTCCCGAAGTTATCCTCTCCCAGGCGCTCGCCGGTGCGCATCGTCTCGACCCCCTGGATGAACTTCCTCAGGATGCTGGCCTGGTCCATCCTCGCGGACCCCCCTGAGCTGTAGCGTTCCCACGGAAATGTAGCGAAATCCAAACTCCAAAACAGTGTGGGAAATAAATAAATAAATATTTAAGGAATCATTCCAGCGTCTTCATCGCCGCATGCTCCCGCGACCGACCAAACAAAGGCGCTAATCCAGACGCGCGCGTGCAATCGCGATCGCCCTCCCTTTTCTTTCGCGAGTCCCCGCAGAATTTAATAATAGCTATTATAATAAAAACAAACACCGGGTCGCCCCTCCCTTGCTTCTTCTTCTTCTTCGTCTGTGCCACATTAGCAACTAAACTCTTCAACAAAACTGTCTGGAGGAACAATACCGCCCCTTTGGGGGGCCGGCGTCCAATGATTGGGTAAAACGTTGAATAGACGTGCTTGTGATTGGCTGCAGACCGTTTCCGTGCCTATATGACCAGCATGTTTTGTTGCTTAAGTGCAGAGGATAGCTGCCAATCATCGCGTCACCACGCAAGGCGTTTCTCCAGCGAATTCCAATCCCATGTAGTCCCACGCCTCCCGTTTCACCTTCCCAAGCTTCCTCTCTCTCTCACTCTCGCGCTGGTCCTGGCGGCCGACGAGGAAACCACTTCCGCTTTGGACATAACCACGAAGCATTTGTCATCTTGTATTAGTGACGTGACAAGGCTGTGTCACAGGTTCACTTTGAGTTTATTAGTGTTGGGTTGCAACGTTTATTGGAAAAAGAATCATCACTTCAACGGAAAGTTTAAACTCAAGTCCGAGGTTTTTCTGCCGTTCTGTGCATTGTGGTGTTACGCAATGTGGTGTGTTAATTCCCATCCGGGCTTGCGCAGCTGTTTACCAGAATAACAGCATTTCCACGTCAACAGCGCGACCAGCCCCTGCCTTCTGTGGTCACGTGCTGCTCACCACTACACTGCCATACAGGCAGAGACCCTCGGGGATACATAGTGTGTGTGTGTGTGTCTGTGTACATGTGTGTGTGTACATGTGTGTGTGTGTACGTGTGTGTGTGTGTGTGTGTGTGTGTGTGTGTGTACGTATTTAAAGTAACACTATGCCAACAATTTGACACTTTTTGAGGTATGGTTTTATAGGCAACTAGTTTTGGTACCATCCTCAAATTCATTTTGACTTTCCCACTAGCCATCCAGGATATGCCCTAAATAGTTCTGTGTACTGGGCTGGAATACCCGGCAAAAATGGAAGAAAAGCTTTCACAGCATGACATTGCCAGCTATACTGCCAAAAGACATCAGTTAGTGTGTTGGCAAGCTTCTATCAGTGTCAAAAGGGCTGTTGGTGATGTTTGCATGGCCTTTAGGTAGTTAGCTTACTAGTTAGGCCCTTAGGTAGTTAGCTTACTAGTTAGGCTTTTAGGTAGTTAGCGTGCTAGTTAGGCTTTTAGGTAGTTAGCGTGCTAGTTAGGCTTTTAGGTAATTAGCGTGCTAGTTAGGCTTTTAGGTAGTTGTAAGCAATTCCTTATTGCTGCTTTAAGTTTGTCACACAAGCAATGAGACACACACACACACACACACACACAGTGTATTTGTAACCCCATGAGCACAGAGCAAATGAAACCTCATTGTCTACCACAGTTTTACCCCAGTCCTGTGTGTGTGCGTGTGTGTGTGTGTGTGTGTGTGTGCTGATACCCGTTGCAGAGTGTGTGTGTGTGGTTAGTGTGAGAGAGAAGTTCATTCCGAGCTTATTCTCTCTTTGGCTCTGAAGCCCTGCAGCACTGAGGCCGACTCCTTTGTGTGTGTGTGTGTGTGTGTGTGTGTGTGTGTGTGTGTGTGTGTGTCCAGCTTTAAGCCAGTCCAAAAGGATCTACTCCGCTGTTTGTCTCAAGACTCCATCA
>NC_045167.1:27178197-27180697 GCF_900700415.2 Clupea harengus
TTCATAAATGTGTGTGTGTGTGTGTGTGTGTAGCCATTTGAACATCTCATAAATGTGTGTGAAATAATTGCTTAAACCAATTGGCAGGTTGGTTGGTCGAATCTGTGATTAATTCACCATTTCACTGTATGATTAATTGATTCATCAATGAATTGATTGATTGATTGATTAGTTGTTGATTTATCAGCTATTTGTTGGTATAATCTATTACTTGAATGGTTAATTGATGGAAGGATTTGTTGATTGATCAGGCTGCATATAAGCTGCATATGGCTGCTTGATTGATGTGTGGCTGATGTATTGATTGACTGATATATTGATTACTGATACTGTCTCTCAGATGTTGATCAGTTCCACATCATGCTGGCTCGCCATGAGGGCTACAGAGTGGTAAGGCGCTTGGAGTGAGTGTGTGTGTGTGTGAGTGAGAGAGAGAGTGTGTGAGTGTGTGAGTGTGTGTACTTGTGTGTGTGTGTGTGTGTGTGCATCTCTGTGTGTGTGTGTGTGTGTGTGTGTGGGTGAGTGTGTGTGGTGTGTGTGTGTGTGTGTGTGCACATGAGTTGTGTCTACCGATTGTTGATAGGCAGTTTGTTAGGGCTGCATCAGGACAGGCTCATCACTGTGGACAGAAACAGTCTCTCTCTGTGTGTGTGTGTGGTGTGTGTGTGTGCGTGCATCTCTGTGTGTGTGTGTGTGTGTGTGGTGTGTGAGTGTGTGTGTTGTGTGTGTGTGCATGCATCTCTGTGTTTGTGTGTGTGTGGTGTGTGTGTGTGTGTGTGTGCGTGCATGCATCTCTCTCTGTGTGTGTGTGTGTGTGTGTGTGTGTGTGTATGTGTGTGTGTGTGATCCCAGGTCATGTTGAACCCAGATCGTCTGGCCAAGGACCGCGTAGCAGAAGACTTCAGTTGGGTTCAGTGGGATTCTCAGAACCAGAGACTCTACTTCCTCACCTCCAGAGTAACCTCACACACACACACACACACACACACACACACACACACACACACACACACACACACACACACACACAGAGATGGACGCACACACACACACACACACAGACATGCACGCACACACACACACACACACCACACACACACACACACCACACCACACCACACACACACACACACACACACACACAGACAGATGCACGCACACACCACACACACACACACAAAACACTACTGTCAGAACCACATATTCACCTCCAGAATTAAATGTAAAGAGATGTGTGCGATTTGTGTGATGTGATGTGGTGTGTGTGTGTGTGTGTGTGTGTGTGTGTGTGTGTGTAGGAGAGAAATATGCTGGAGTGTGTGATATTATGCGTGTGATGTGATGTGTATAATGTAGTGTGTGTGTGTGTGTGTGTTTTTGTGTGTGTGTGTGTGTGTGTGATATTATGTGTGTGATGTGATGTGTATAATTTAGTGTGTGTGTGTGTGTAGGAGAGAAACATGGAGTGTGTGCAGTTTCACCCTCAGCGTAACTGTGAGACTGTGGTAAGAGACCTTCCGACAGGGACAGTTCATTATCATGTCCGTTATAATGCTCGTTTTAATGTTAGTTTTAATGCTCGTTATTATGCTCGTTTTAATGCTCGTTATCATGCTAGTTTTAATGCTCGTTATGTTACTCGTTGTGATGCTCATTTTTTTGATTGATTGATTGATTGATTGATTATTAATGATTTAATTTGCACATTAATGTACATTCCTGTAATTATGCCTAGATAGCCAGACAGGCTACACACGCACACGCACGCACGCACGCTCGCATGCACGCACGCACGCTCGTTAGGATGCTCGTTAGGATGCCAGTTAGGATGCCAGTTAGGATGCTCGTTAGGATGCTTGTTAGGATGCTCGTTAAGATGCTCGTTAGGATGCTTGTTAAGATGCCAGTTAAGATGCTCGTTAGGAATGCAAGTTAGGATGCTCGTTAGGATGCTCGTTAAGATGCTCGTTATGACTCTGCTCTCTCTCTCTTCTGTAACAGTTTGAGTTACCCCTGGAGTTACCATGCAACCCCTTCAGCTCAATGAGGTAGGGAACAGCCTGACACACACACACACACACACACACACACACACACACATTTACATTTACATTTACATTTAGTCATTTAGCAAAAGCTTTTGTCCAAAGTGACGTACAAGGGAGAGAACAGTCAAGCTAAGAGCAATAAAAACCTGGTGTAACAATAAATACTACTTTACATAAGAAAATAGAAAAACGACATGGAAAGAAAAATAAGTGCAGGAATGTAACTGCTGAAGTGCAAGTTAAGCGCTAGTCAGGTGCCAGTTAGGAAGGGAGGTGCTCTTTGAAGAGTTGGGTCTTCAAAAGCTTCTTGAAGGTAGAGAGGGACGCCCCTGCTCTGGTAGTACTAGGCCAGGGGTGCCCACACTTTTTCGGCTTGTGATCTACTTTTAAAATGACCAACTAAAAATGATCTACCACAAAACATGTTCATAAATAGAGACTATGCATGGCTA
>NC_045167.1:27185697-27190697 GCF_900700415.2 Clupea harengus
GGTCATTATGTGGTGGTCTTCCTTGCTGGACACTTTCTTCATCTTCTTAACACACGCCAGCAAGATCTGCTCTGTTACAGCTTCTTCCTATCAGGTCAGAACACACACACACACACACACACACACACACACACACACACACACACACACACACATTTATACACACATACTCACACACACACACACACACGTATATACACACACACACACACACACACACCACTCTCACATGCATAAACACACGTATATACACACACACACACACACACACACACACACACATACACACACACATACACACTGTGTACATACATCTACTGATGCCTAATCTGGACACATCTTCAGTGATGTTCCTGGGATCATTGGACGTTTCGGGTCTTTCAACATCTTACGCCCTCCTCCAGGTGACCCAGCCGGGGCTGATCAGACCCCAGCTTGTGTCCAGATGGCTAGCTAGCTACCATGACTCCATGGCTCCCCTCTTTTGAGCCACAGCCATCTTGAGGCTCTCTCTGCCGCATTGGTGGTACTGCGGATGGCTCTCCTCTTTCTCTCGCCCTCGATGCCTAAACTGCTGAAGGCTCTGGCCAAGGAACGGGCTGCAAATCCTCTGCATCCAACCTCCACAGGGAAACACCTTGCTCACCAGCCAGCCTGCTGGCAGTCACTGACCAGTCCTGCGTACTTGGAGAGCTTCCTCTCAAAGGCTTCTTCCAAGCGATCTTCCCACGGGACTGTCAGCTCCAGCAGCACGGCTTGCTTGGTGGACTCAGACACAAGGACAATGTCTGGTCGCAGGGTGGTGACTACAATATGGCTGGGGAACTTCAGCTGATGTTCAAGGTCCACCAAGAACTGCCAGTCTCTTGCAGACGTCAGGATGCCTGCAGATGATGTTCTTCTGGCAGGAGTTGGCTTGTCCCCAGCTCTGACAAAGGTGATGGTTTTCTTGGAGGGTCGGAACTGCTTTACCCACGCCAGTCCTGCGCTGATGGCTTCAGCAATGGTCTTGAGGACTTGGTCATGCCTCCACCTGTACCGACCATCTCCAAGTGCCCTAGTACAGCAACTGAGGATGTGTTCCAGGGTTCCTCGCTTGGAACACAGTGGGCATGCTGGTGTCTCTGCTATGCCCCATATGTGCAGATTTGACGGGCTTGGAAGCACGTCATACAATGCCTGAATGAGGAATTTGATGCGGTGAGGCTCGGCTTTCCAAAGCTCAGCCCAGGTCACTTTCCTTTCAACCGCATTCTCCCACCTCGTCCAAGCTCCCTGTTGCTTCATTCCCACTGCCTTGCAGGTTCTCGTCTCCTCCACTGCTGCTCTCACCTCCTCCTGAACAAGTCGTCGCCCTTCCTTCCCCCTGGTGTTCATTTGGGGAGTTGGAAAGGATCCTAGCCCTGCTCGACCTCGTGTGACCACTCCCACCAGGCTCCTGTGACGCAGCCTTGCATCTGCCTCTTGAACCGCTTCCTCTGCCCTCCATTTCCTGCCAGTCCTCACTTGGATCCCTGCATTAGCCACCTTCGGATCACTTGAGTCCCTGTACTGAACCACTTCTCTGGCTCTAGTTACCTTAAATTCCTCCTCCAAGGATTTGAAAGGCAGTCGCAGTTTGTTGGTGTTCCCGTAGAGTGCAATGCTGCTCAGGCTCCTTGGTAATCCAAGCCATCTCCGGAGGTGTTTGCTGACTTTCCTCTCCAAGATCTCAACTGTTGAGATAGGGACCGCGTAGACAAGGAGGGGCCACAGGATCCTTGGAAGAATGCCATGTTGGTAGACCCAGGCTTTAAACTTCCCAGGTAGGCCTGACTTGTCCACGGATTTCAGCCAGCCATCCAACTCAGTGCAGGTCGACTGGATAGATGTTGTGTCTCTCAGAGAGCAGTCAAAAACCTTGCCCAGGCTCTTGACAGGCTTCTCTGTGATAGTTGGAATGGCTGTGCCTGTGATGTTAAACCGGAACTTGTCCTCCACCTTCCCTTTCCTCAGCACCATTGATCTGGATTTGGCGGGTTTGAAACGCATCCGGGCCCACTCCACCAGCTTCTCAAGTCCCTTCAGAATCCACCGGCAGCCTGGGACTGATTCTGTCATGACTGTGAGGTCATCCATGAATGCCCTGATGGGTGGTTGCCGTTGTCCGGAATTCGTGCGGGGCCCTCTGCACTCTGGCTCAGCAGACTTAGTGAGCATGTTCATGGCCAGGGAGAACAATGTCACAGAGATAGTACACCCTGTGATGATACCGATCTCCACCTTGTGCCAACTGGATGTTATTGCTCCTGTAGAGACCCTCATCCCGAAATTGCTGTAATAATCAGCGATGAGGTCTCTACACCTGCTGGGTACATGATGTTTTCTCAAGGTGAGCTGAACCAGCTTGTGTGGAATGGAACCGAATGCATTTGCCAGGTCAAGCCACAACACTGACAGGTTGCCCTTGTTCTCTCTGGCCTCCCGAATGAGCTGTGTCACCACACCAGTATGCTCCAGACATCCTGACATTCCTGGAATGCCGCCTTTCTGGACAGATGTATCGATGTAGGTGTTCTTTGCCAGGTAGGTACACAGCCGTTTGGAAACAGCACTGAAGAAAACCTTTGCCTCCACACACAGCAGGGAGATGATGCGGAACTGGTCTAGCTGAGTGGAGTTTTCCTCCTTCGGGATCCATACCCCTTCAGCCACTCTCCATTGTTCAGGGATCCTCCCTCTTCTCCAGAAGACTCGCAGGATTTTCCACAGATGCAGCAGGAGTTTGGGACAGTTCTTATACACTTTGTATGAAGTGCCACTCGGTCCTGGTGCAGAGCTTGCCCTTGCTTTGCGGACAACCTCCCTGACTTCCTTTAGCTGCAGCTCCGACATGTCGAACTGCACTTCTGGTTCAGGGGGTTCTATGAGGTTGTTACACTCTCCCAACTCCTGCTCTCTTGCGGGGTCGCTGTACGTCTGCTTCAGATGTTGGTCTATGTCTTCCTGCGAGGAGGCCAGTTTGCCACTGCGCTTCTGCCCCAGCAAATCCTTAGTGAACTTGAAGGGGTTAGTGATGAAAGCAGCACGTTTACGTGCCCTCTCGCGCCGCCGCCTCCGATGCCACTCAGCCCGGCGGAAGAACTCTGATGTTTTTTTGAAGGATGCACATTAGCTGGGCCAGGCCAATGCGTTCCTCTTGTCCTGCCGCCTTGTACTGGGATTTCAGCGCTTTCATCTCCTGCCTGATGTTGTGGATCCTTACAGCTCTTTGATTCTTTGAGTAAGATGTTCCGGAGCTTTTCTTCTCCTCCTCGCCAAACCGTTCAGCTGCGATGCTGACAATGATTGTAGTCATAGCTCGTAGCTTCCTGTCGGCCTCTCCTTTCGCCATTGCCTCCAGAATTTGGTCGACATCGTCATCGAACTGCTTCCAGAGTGAGGTCATGCTAGCTGCAGGCCATTTGATCCGCCTCCTGTCAGACTTGATGCTCGAGGGATTAGTCTGCAACACTTGGAGGTTCTGGGCACTGTGGGGTGACTCCGGGCCTGGCCCCTCCTGCGTCTCACCAGGTGTAACACCTGTGCGTTGTGCTGCTTCTGCTCCCAACGGGCACTTCATCCTCGCTCGGTGGATCTTTAAGCCATGGATGTTCTTGCAGATTTTACCGCATGTACACTGCTTGCTCATAGTCGTTTGTCCGTTGCCTGGGTCTGTTACCGTTGTGTCTGTCCGACTGGGGTACTCATCCTCCCCCCCTCTCGGGCACCCCTGGGGGTATTTTTCCATCAGGTTCATCGTAGCTTGGTTGGGTTCCTCCTCTCAGAGGATGCAGATTGGGTTGCTGACCCGTTCTGCCCCGGTTGCCGTCTCTCCGGGCTGTCACTGACTCTCCAGTAGTCACCACACTCTTCATGGTTGTCATCCAGTCTTTCCTGGCTGTCACTGATCACTCAGGGTATTCACTGTGTACATACATCTACTGATGCCTAATCTGGACACATCTTCAGTGATGTTCACATACACACACACATACACACACACACACATACACACACACACACACACACACACACATACACACATACACACACATATACACACACACACACACACACACACTCACATGCATAAACACACGTATACACACACACACACACACACACACTCACATTCATAAACACACGTATATACACACACACACACACACACACGCATAAACACACGTATATACACACACACACACACACACACACACACACACACACACACACATTTATAAACACACGTATATACACACACACACACACACACACACACACACACACAGTGACTATGTTTCTCCATGCTGCAGGGTCTGACGCATGTCTGGGTGAAGTGGGCGGGTCCTATGTGGGCGGGACCCATGGTGGCTCCTCCCTATTGGAGCTGCAGAGCGGCCGGATGTACACGCCCACTATCAGCTCCGCCCACCTGATGGACTTCCTGCACGCCGAGCGACCGGAGGCCCAGAGGCTCGCCACGCTGCAGTGCATGCTGGTCTATAAGGGGGCGGAGCCAGAAGTGGAGCGGCAGGTAGGGGTGGGGTGTAAGGGGGGAAGAGACGGTGTGTGTGTGTGTGTGTGTGTGTGTGCGTGTGTGTGTGTATCTGTAGATGACTGAATTTTTCTGATGTTTGTATGTGTGTGTGCAAGTGTGTGTGTGCGCGTGTGTATCTGTAGATGACTTAATTTTTCTGGTGTGTGTGTGTATCTGTAGATGACTGAATTTTTCTGATGTTTGTGTGTGTGTGTGCGCGTGTGTGTGTGCACGTGCGCGTGTGTATCTGTAGATGACTGAATTTTTCTGACGTGTGTGTGTGTGTGTGTGTATCTGTAGATGACTGAATTTTTCTAACGTGTGTGTGTGTGTGTGTGTATCTGTAGATGACTGAATTTTTCTAATGTGTGTGTGTGTGTGTGTGTGTGTGTATCTGTAGATGACTGAATTTTTCTGATGTGTGTGTGTGTGTGTGTGTGAT